>NC_053203.1:2424242-2727272 GCF_905163445.1 Pararge aegeria
ATGATACTAAACCGCTAAGAATCGAATTCGGTACCCCTAAACGGAAAACCGAGATGCTAACCAGTGACCTATGGCCAATTGGGCTCTGTTTTAAAATTTATTTGTTTTCAGGAGCGATAGAACCAGCTATGCCGCGCCGGAAGAAGTACCCTGGCGTGGCGTACAAGACCAACGACCTGTTTGACCCCGCGCCAGTGGACGACATACGCGCCCAGCATGGGGTAGCCTTCGACCGCGCCCGGGTGAGTTCCGCTATGGTTGCCAACCCGGATAACTCCAAAATCTGTCATTATGGGAACAAAAAAAATCTTAGTTCGATTATAGTTAGGAGGATAGTTAGGAGAATCGAGAATGAAATATAAAGAACGTCTCACATATAAATAAATAAACATCAATACAAGACTAACAATACAGAAATAACAACAATACAAGAGTAACATCCAAATATCTATAGGTATATTTGCTTAGCGTGGAGTATAAAGATTGAAGAAAATATAAATAACACTATACTGTTTACTGTAAACGGATGTAATAGCCTGTATACATACTTACATATTAGAATCAATCATGGTCGTGCATGTGTGGAGCAGTGGGTATTCACAGAGTATGCAGATGAGATAAATTAAGGAAAATCTCCAGTACAAGTTATAAGTAACTCTTAGGCTTTTTATAACTCTTACAAAGCCTATCCCTAAGTTTTTTATAACTCGTACTGGAGATTTTCTTCATTTTATATCATCTGCATACCCTGTGCATACCCTTTATGCACGCCACTGGTGTGGAGTCCACCAATCCGCGTCCCGCGTGGGAGGAGACCCGTGCCGTGTAGAGGGCCGGTTATAGATTGATATCATGATGAAGAAGGCATTGAAAATATTGCATAGAAACGTTTCTTGTAATAAATCTGTATATATTGTTCTTAGAGCGCTCAGAGGAATGATTCAGAGCGCGCCGGGCGACGCAGCAAGTCCGAAGGCCCTCGTCAGCCGCGATGGACAGACACCGTGGAGCCAAAGGTAAATAGAAATATCCTCCTTACTCAGAATTTTATTTACAGTCAAATTATTTAACATTTCTTCATCGAGTGATGCGGAAAACTACGTGAAGTAATCCGCAAGCCTGAGAGTTCTACATAAAGTTCTCAAGGGCGTGTTAAACCGAGCTTGGCCAGCGTGGTGGATAATGGCCTAAACCATCACTCTGAGAGGCGAACTGTGCCCTGTAAAGGACTGCAATATAGGTTATAGGAGGCAATGGATAAAATGATGATGAATAAACAAACTTTATAAACATTTTTATCATCGGTACTTTGTGTCATTCGTCGACCAATAATTATTGTTCTAGAAGTTTCCGCTCGGTGGCCCGTGACTGTCCGATACTATAATTAGTTATTCTTAAAACCATAATATCAAGTTATATAGATCCAAAGTTATACTATTATTTTAAATGACATACCAGTAAGCTTTACATACAATATTCATTACAAAAATTCAATGCAGTAATCCAGGGTCCGTCCATCCTTTCATCTTCTGAGTTTTGAAAATTCACCCGGCCCGTGGGTATTTATACCAAAATACTAGTGGTAGTGGGCAGGAATTCGACTTCACTTTAGGGGGGCCGAGTTCGAATCCCAGCCATTGACTTTTCTAAGTAATGTGCGTTTTAAGTAATTAAAATATCACTAGCTTTAACGGTGAATGAAAATATCGTGAGGAAACCTGCATGCCTGAGAGATCTACATAATGTTCTCAAAGTCCACCAATCCGCACTAGGCCAGCATGGTGGACTACGGCCTTAACCCCTTCTTATTGTTCGGGGAGTCCCTTGCCCTGTAGAGGGCCGGTGATATGATGATGATAATTTGCAACACCAATTAAGAGTTATGATAAGATGACCCTTAGAATGAAATCGCAAGCTGGTTTCGTTCGAGTAATTTAGAAAAAAAAGTATTTAGTACTTAAGTTAAATGCCATGTTAGCCGGCTAACCTGTTATGTGGCAGTTAAAATAAGCCCATACTCATAGTCGTTGTCTACGTAGCTTGGAGGCACGTCTATGTCTGTTGTGAGGGAGACCCTTTAAATATTTAATTTTGTTCTGGTTTGGCATCACCTGTGGAAATTTCAACTATCTATTTATCACGGTTCATGAGACAGCCTGGTGACAGACGGACAGCAGAGTTTAGTAATAGGCTCAGGTTTTACACTTTAAAGAAGAACTAGCGGACCCGCGCGACTTCGTCCGCGAATGAGCCGACTTAAAAAATATTCCTATGTTGTCGCGGACTGTTTTATAGAACTTTAAAGAAATAACAATTCCGATATACTTACTACATACTTCCCACGTTTGGCGTAACGTTTACCGTTCACGCATCGCACGCATCAGAATCTCTCGAAAAGGATATTTTTTGCAGTTTTTGCCCGAGATTCCAATATAAATGGATCCTAGATAGATCGATGTATCGCCCCCGAAATCCCCTGTATACAATTATATATATACAAGAATTGTCCGTTTTAAGATATAAGATTAGAATTAAGAAAAAAAAATCACCGAACACTTCTTCTTCTTCTTCTTCTCCTGGGCAGTTTCCGCACGTAAGCGCTTCGCTTGTTGTACGTGAAATTTCCCAATGTTGCTCGCTACTCCAGCCATCCAAGCTCGTTCCAGAATCCCAGCATGCCGCCCAGGTTGCTGAGGATTTCTGGGATAGTGGCTGGTGATCCCAGGTAGATATCGCGTTGCTCTGTCACGCCCGTGCACTCCAGCATCACGTGCGTAGGTGTTTCATTCTTCTCCATGCATGCTCTGCAAAGAGGACTGTCGGTGACACCTATAATGGAAAGATGTCTGTTTAAGGAGCTATGTCCTGTTATGAGTCCCACCACCTTCCTAAGTTTGCTTCTATCCAGGCGGAGTAGTTTGTTAGTTAGGTGTTGGTTTAGGTTAGGGAAAGCTATTTTGGTTTGTTTGCAGTCTTTTGCATTGGCCCAAAGTAGGGAATGCTCCCTATGTGTTTGTTCATGTAGCCATGTTTTGTACTCACTGAACGGAATCGGTACGATCGGTTCTGGTCCTACTACCTTCAGTGTTGTGGCTTGGCGAGCTAGTGAGTCCGCCGCTTCGTTGCCTGGGTTCCCGTCATGCCCTTTGACCCACCTTAGGGTGATGTCATTAGAGGCAGCGAGTGTTTCCAGGGCGTTGTGGCAGTCGTATATGAGATTAGAGGTTGTGCTGCTGCTGGCCAGGGAACGGAGAACCGTTTGGCTGTCAGAGTTTATGATTATTTTATTGTTCATTACCTTTCTGTTTGTCATCGCTATGGCTGCAGTGCTGATGCCGACGCACTCTGCTTGGAAGACAGAATTGTTCTTACCAAGTGGGTAGCTGATCCTCATGTTTAGCTCCGGGCATACTATACCGGATCCTGTGCCTGTTTTGCTTTTGGAACCGTCCGTGTATACTTCGATGGTGTTTTGTTCTGTTTTACTACTTTGTTCTTTTCCTATGTTTATTTTGTATTGCCTGTCTAATATGTAGCGTTTGCTAATTTTGTCGCATTTCCACTCTAGTTGTGGTTGTCTTTTGTACGCCTCTTCCAGGATTTTGGTGTGTGCTGCGCTGGTGTTCTTCCAGAGTCCTGAGGCTTTGAGTCTCAGGGCTGCAAGTGTAGCCTCCTTTTTGATATATAAGTGGAGCGGCGGGATGTCCAGTATGGTTTCAAGCGCCGTTGTTGGTGTCGTGCTCATGCCGCCAGTGATGGCTAGGCACGCTTGTCGTTGAAGTTTTTGTAGTTCTAGCTGGGTGGTTATGAGTTCTGTTCTTGGCCACCATATGAGTGCAGCATATGCCAGAGTACTCCTTACTACTGCTAGGTAAAGCCAGTTCATTATTTTAGGTTTTAGTCCCCAAGTTTTACCTAGCATGCGTTTACATTGGTGTAGTATAATAGTTGCTTTGTTTGTTTTGTCTTCTATGTGTCTTTTCCAGCTGAGCTTACTGTCCAAGGTGACTCCTAGGTATTTTACTTCATTAGACAGGGTGAGGCTCGTGTTGAACAGGGTGGGTAATTTTGGTATGTCCGGTTTCCTTTTGTTAGTGAAGAGAACCAGCTCTGTTTTCTTAGGGTTTACTGAAAGATCGTTTTCCTTACACCATCTTTCAATTAGTCGCAGAGCTCTTTGCATGATTTCGCATAGCGTGCATTCTAGTTTACCGCTGATGAGAATAACAATATCGTCTGCGTACCCTATAGTGTAAAATCCACTTGTGTTGAGCTTTGTTATAAGGTCGTCGACAACCAGGTTCCAGAGGATTGGTGATAGAACTCCTCCTTGTGGACAACCTCTGGCTACTATTCCCTTTGTAGTTCCGTTTATATCCACTTCTATTATTCTGTGCTCCAGTAACGCTCTTATCCAACTGCGCAGTGTTGGGTGTACTTGGTAGCGTGATAGAGCTTTGTCTATGCTGTTAAAAGTTGTTTTATCAAAGGCTCCTTCGATATCGATGAAAGTTCCTAATGTTGATATCTTGTTTCCTAAGTCTCGTTCTATTTTGGTTACAACTGAGTGTAGCGCGGTTTCGGCTGATTTGCCTGTGTTGTAGGCGTGTTGGTTTGGGTGTGGGGGTAGGTCCCTCAGTGCACCATCTCTTAAGAATCGGTCCCCCAGTCTTTCTAGCGTTTTCAAGAGAAACGACGTCAGACTTATTGGTCTGAAGGATTTCGGTAGGGTGTAGTCACTTTTTCCTGGTTTTGGGAGGAAAATAACTTTGACTTCTCTCCAGGCCAGTGGTATGTATCTGTAGGCTATACAAGCCTTGTATATAGCTGTTAGCCAGGGAGTCAGTTGGGTCTGGCCCCATTGTAGGAGTGCTGGAAAGATGTTGTCATTTCCTCCCGTCTTGAATGGGTGGAAAGTATTAATGGCCCATGTTAGTCTTTCTGGTGTGACTATTTTGTTTGCGAGGTTCCAGTCTTCTTCGCTGGGATGTCTTACTCCGTGATTGTTCCAGTCTGGTGCATTTACTATTTTACAGCCTGGGAAGTGGGTCTCAATCAGTGTTTCGCTCATCTCTTTGTCGTTCTTTGTGTATGTTCCGTCATGTTTTTTCAATGAACCAAGTGTACGGTTATTGTCTCGGGCCAGAATTTTCCTGATTCTGGCAGCACCGTCACAAGATTCGATGCTGGTACAGAACTTCTGCCAGGAGTTGTTTTCCTTGTCTCTGATGCGTTTATTATATTGTTATTGGGCCTCCTTAAATTTGTCCCAGTCTAATTCATGTCTGGTGTTTTTGGCCCTGTTGAACAGTTGTCTCAGACGTTTCCTTAGTCTTTCCAAGTCGTGACCCCACCAGTTGTGTTTTGGTGTTTGTTTGGTGTTGGTCGTTTTTAGTGGGCATGATTGCTCATAGCTTGTTGTTATATGTTTGGTAACTGTTTTTACATTTTCCTCTATGTTATTGCAACTGTGCGTTTCAGTCGGTTTCACCGCGTCTGTTTTATTTTTTAAGAGTTCTCTGTATTTTTGTCTGTTGGTCTTCCTTGGATTTCTTTTAGGTATCCATTGCGTTTTTATTAGGTCCAGTTCGTAGCATATGCGTCTGTGGTCGGATAGTGTAGGCTCGTCGCTTACGTGCCAGTTTTTTACCTGGTCGCTGATCTCTATCGTCGCTAATGTTAGGTCTATAATGGTTTGATATCTACTGGACACGAACGTTGGTTCGGTGCCCTTGTTTAGTATGGTTAGGTTAGTTGTTAATAGATAGGAGACAAGTTGCTCACCTCTTTTATTATTTGTCGTACTTCCCCATAGGTTATGGTGTGCATTGCTGTCCACTGAGATTATGAGGTCCTTGTTGTTCACCTCGCAGTGTGTTATCAGGTCTGTTAGTTCTTTTGGTGGTATTTGTTGTTCAATTGGCATGTATAGTGACGCTAGCACCAGCGGTTTTGGTGTCGCGTTCATGCCTTGGTGGAGTCCACTCTTTATGACGACTGCTGTCATGTCTCTGGAACAGTATTGTGTGAGTAGTATTGCAGAGATACATTGTGGAATGTAGATGCATGTTCTTGGTGGTTCGTTTACGCTGTTTGAAAAGATCTTACCGTTGCAGTTTCCAAATCCGCGTATGTTGTTGGCTCTGACCCATGGCTCCTGAATCAGGGCGACGGTGTCGGCTTCAACCTCCAGCTGTCTACGAAGGGTAGCCGTCGCAAGGTGTTTATGCTGGAGGTTGGTTTGGACGATTTTGATTATGGTGCCCTCTGCGCCGGTGGTTTCGCGGCGGGGGCTGTCGGGTCTACTGTGTTGGTGTTGGCTCTTTGCGGGTGGTCGGCCTGACCCTCCGTGAGCAGCGCCTCAATGTTGTCGAGGACAGTGCCAACGGAGGGTTCTGGTGTCGTTTCCCGTACTCCACATGGCTCGTCTACTTCCATTCTTGGCCCAGGTGTTGCTGACGTTGCCTCCTGTTCGGGTGGTACGTCGCTTAGCCCTTCGTCCGTGAAGAAGCGTATGTAGATCGAGCCCGTGGAATAGGCGACTTTCCGGCCGCGTGCTAGGATGTTGGGTAGCTCTTCCTTGGGTATTCCTAATATTAGGAATACTCCAGGAGGGCTGCTGGTGGTCTTTTGGTAGCTGTACAGGGTCCACAGCGATACGTTGTACCAAGGGTTTTGCAGTGAGAGGACTTCGTAAAGGTGTCCAATCTCCGCATCGAAGTCGGGTACAAAAAGCCCTGACCTCACCCTGACCGGTATGTCGGATTGTTGTATCACTGTGAGCCCTGTTCCCACCTTTGGGGAAGTCAGTTTGGGAACAAGTTCCTTAAGCCAGGATAGGGCTCGGTCGTCATGGCACCACATTTTTAGGACGCCTTCGCTAAGGAAGGCTTTTCCCTCAAATGCCGGTGCGTATTTTGTTTGCCCTTGTACCCGAGGTTCAAAACAAATTGCGAAGATCGCCTTTTGTATTTGGCCTTGGATGTTGTTCGCTTCGCTTTGTGTTAAGTCTTGTCTGGGTGCAGTTGTAATGGCAACACTCAGGTGTGCTTGTACTGCTTTGGCATAGGAGCCTCCCGCGTCGTGTGTTTGTTGGTGGTCAGTACGTGGTCTCTTGTGTTCGCCCCTTGGCGAGATTGTGTCGTCTAACCTGTTTCTTTTGTTATGTAGAGGGTCCGATGACGATTTGGCGTCGTTTCGGTTCCCTCCAGCTGTTCCACGGTTACGTTTCCTTTGTCGCGGTTTAAACCTTGAGTTAGGATGTTGTTGTTTGTTTGTTGTTGTTGTTGGTGTTGTTTTTGTGGAGGGTCGAGCGGTGTTGTTCCCGCCGGAGCCCGTTGCGCTCTGCGTCTGGTTCGGGTTTCCATCGGGATCAAAATGATCGCCAGTGTACACTCCGTCCCTGACGGTAGATTGCCCAGCTACGGTGGTGTTGGTGCTCGACGCTCCCGAGGTTTGTGGGTCACAGTTTGGTGCCGGTTTGGTACCCACACGCACGTTCACCGGAGGAGTGGCCCGAATCCGCGCCGGTGTTCGCCGGCGAACACTTATCGGTGAGCTGAATTTCTTGTCAAATTAAGTTCACATGATGCTATGTGCACTTGTAATTGACGTGCATATCAGTCCATGTTTTTGTGTGTGTGCTTTATTTAAAAACGTGTAGTAACCATGTTGTTAGTGCTCTGAATAAGTAAATAAATAGGAATTAACATGAGTCTTATTCCAGGCGACTACAGCGCTAGGCGAAGTGCTGGCTGCGAAGGAACCCGAGGTGATGGTCAGCACGGAGTACCGGAACCAGTTCGCGTGGCCCAAGGAAGACTCCGTTCCGAGGAAGAGCATATCGATGGGTGCGCTGAAGAAAGCAGCCGTGGCTGAAGGTAAGTAACAACTCCTACTGGAGTAAGTACGTATTGTACTTTACAAAGACATTGTGGTGTACAAAATATAAAGGCGAAATGAAATTCGCGGGGAAAGCTAGTCTATATATATAAAAGAAAGTTATATTAGTTACACCATTTATAACTCAAGAACGGCTGGACCAATTTTTATGACATATGATTTTTTTGATTCCTCTTGGACCGTAATAGGATAATACCTAAGTGTTAAAATATAACATTCATAAAAAAAAATTATCCGCGGTACGAATGTTAGCGGTTGCCCCCCCTGGCTGATACCTACGCTACGCCATAAACTTGTTGTGACGTCACTACAGGATTCATTAATGTAGAATTGCTTTAATAGTTCTATTTTGCTTTATATAATTCGTATGTAAATAATTAATGTTTTCCAAATAGAATAAAAACAATATATTTTGTGAAATAACTTACCGGAAACTAATATCGTAAAATATTATTATTGGTTTGTTTTGTTTTCAACATTGTAAACGGTACCTGAGCCGTATAAAAGTAGAAGCATTACCTTCTCAAACATTCATTCTGTATCAAGTAGTTGTAGGGGGAAACTCTGCTCGATTATATGTCAAATGTAAAAAGTGAAAAATATTCAATTCAAAGTCCTATCCCCACGTTTTCCAGTGTCTGGGTATTTATCTGTATATATAGTATATTATAAGTATTTCAAATTCAAATTCAAATTCAAATTCATTTATTTCAAGTAGGCCTACTTTATAAGCACTTTTGAAACGTCAAGTATGCATGTTTGTGTGACTCTACCACCGGTTCGGAAAGCAGATTCTACCGAGAAGAGCCGGCAAGAAACTCAGTAGTTGCTCTTTTCCAACATCAACATTTACAATCATTTTGCTATCTTGCGGGAGATGAGAGCGAGGCTGGCTGCTTCCATTCTACCTTGTCATTGAGGAATTCATCAAAATCGCAAAATCATCAAATGTGTATTATATTTATAAAAATATAATACACATAAATATCTTAGTACCCATAACACAAGCTACGCTTACTTTGGGGCTAGATGGCGATGTGTTTATTGTCGCAGTATAATTATTTATTAAAAAAAAAAACCTCCCAGCCATGCGTTTGCGTCTCTTCCTGCGAGTTACTTGGGATATTGACAACTTAGGAAAGAAAACCCGCCCGAAAAAGCTTACTTTTCTTGAAAAGTTGGAGAAGGACTCAGTTCGTTTTTCAGTATGAAAATACTTTCACTTTTAAGAAAATTCCTCCCTACCATTACTGTCATAAGTTTTAGTGTAACACATACAACTAAGAAAAGGGCAAAAATTCAGAAGATCTTCAAACTAGACAAGTAGTACCTTCGGAGGGAAAACGAGGTCGTCGACCCTACCTAAATATTCATTTAAAATCCATCCACTGTTCGACACGCATAGATCCCATTTCCCTAGCGTCCCCAAACCTCAAAAAGCCTGGGGCATTATCTATTGGGAACCACAGAATGAGAAATTTATTGAATCACTAAACTAAAACGGTTTTCATAAAAAACCGTTTTAGTTTAGTGATTCCCCAAAGTAAGCGCAGCTACGGGTGCTAAGAGAGCTGATGAATGATGTTATGAATATAATACACATAAATGCTTATAATATACAAATAAACACCCAGACACTGAAAAACATTAATGATCATCACACAAATATTTTTCCAGCTATAGGAATCGAACTCACGGCCTTGAAGTCAGAAAACCGGGTCGCTGCCCACTGTGCCAATTGGCTGTCTAAATATTCTGACTAGCACTTGACTCAGTCAAAAATTATGGAAAAGGATAATGCAGCCTGAGATGGGGCGCGCGTACCTAGAAGATGCCTTTTCACTCTTGATTTGACGGTACCCAGATTATAGGTATCCGGGAAGTCGGAAGGTGGAAGGGCAAGTAATTCAAAATTATAGTATACCCAATAACAAAATATTATTATTACTGACAAATTAATTTAAATCATCGCTTTAGTAAACAGTGTCAAAGCTCAAACTCTTCGATAAAAGATTCATTAGTCGCTTCTTGTTTATCAATATAAAAGTATAAATTATTGAAAAACATATGTACAGTTAAGAAAAATATACACACACATTCTAAAAAAGGGCGAGTAAAATAAATAAATCTATATCAAAGTAATTATTCTTATAGTTTTGTGTAGCTCTATAAATAAAGCTTTTAAGTATATTTAGATTTGACTAATGGTTTATTATATTCTGATATGGTTACTTGGATCTTGGTGATGCTTGGTGATTATGGCTAAACTCACCCGTTGAGAGAGACCTTGGATCCTTATGTAGGTCAGCCTTTTTATTCCTGAATATTTTTACTAGCTCCATTTCTGTCTCCTTCAAGAGAAACCCGACGCAAATATTATTGTTTGTTGAGGTGAGAAAATAATAGCCAAGTTTTCAGCTTAGATTGCGACTTACGAGTTTGTTGAACACCCGGTTTGTGCAAACCATTATATTAACTTCCTTTCAGTAAACCCTTTCCTCTAAGAATAGTATGCTACATTAGTTATTTCTCTTCACCTGTCTACTGAGTCAGAAACTTGAAAGTGTTGTATCTTAAATTTTCCGAGGACAATATCTAGAGTTCCAAATGTATTATATTCAACTGAACCACACCACACCACACCACACCACACCACACCACATCACATCACACCACACCACAACACACCACACCACACCACACCACACCACACCACACCACACCACACCACACCACACCACACCACACCACACCACACCACACCACACCACACCACACCACACCACACCACACCACACCACACCATACCACACCACACACATACACTGCTTGGTGATTATGGCTAAACTCACCCGTTGAGAGAGACCTCTAGTCCAGGAGTGGACTTTTATAGGCTTTTGATGAAATTTAAGGAAGACGGCTGAGGCTGTTATTTAAGGAAGACATTTTTTTAGAAAAGAATATCATTCTACGGTAGTTGTTATTTCTCTTCAGTTCACTGAGCTGGAAACTATTCTCATGTCTTTTAAGATAACCTAAAACCATGTCTAGCTTTCTAAAGTTATCTACTCCAATGAACGGCCCCTGGACGATACAAAGGCTTGTCAAATTCTTTAGCTTATGATTCGTGAAAAAATTGTATGTCTCATAAGCGCGCTTATATGCAGACGACAAATTTTCTCGTTGCGAAGCGAAGTTTAGAAAAAAAATTGTAGGAAAAAAATTGAACAAGTATACCCAAGTTTCCCAACCCCTTTAGCCTTTAGTAAACTGGATAGCCATAATCGGTTTGTACACGACTTGTAACTTCGTCGGCGTACAAAGTCCGATAAGTTTCCCATAAATTGATTTTGACTATTCCAATTTCTTTACATTATACCCGGACATACCACGTAACGTCACCTGCCCGCGCTATTTCTTCGTTTGCTCAACATTCATCAAACATCAATGCATGAAAGATTATCCAAATACGACTGTTAATCTCAAATTTAGCAATTTAAAACATTCAAACTAAGTACAAACTCAGCTTCAGCTTTATTAGTATTAGTATAAAATAAAAAGGAATATAGAATAAATAGATTACCGTATGTAATAGAACTTAGAAGCAGACGTTACTCTGCGGAATTCTATGATATATTATGAAAATAAAGCGTAATTTGCTGTAGTCCGCGAAAAGCAGGAGAATCTGTATGGTGTAACTTATCGCGGACTATAGGACATTAAGCTTAATTTTCATAATACGATACTAGGTATATAAATAAATAGGTATTGAAAAGATAAACTGCGGTCTTTTCGAGATGACTCGTAAGCAGTCATGAAGCCTTTTTTTTGAGGAGGGAGTATACCCCTAACAGGTTTCTACATTATCTCGCACCGGAACACTCAATCGCTTCGCGGCACGTCTTTGTCGGTAGGGTGGTAACTATCCACGGGTGAAGCTGAAGACCAGGCCATAGAAATGGCGTCACCCAGTGGGCCGGTAAAGGGTTGATGACGAACATTAAAATTAGTTTTATCATTTTATTCTATATTATCTAATTTACATTTGAAAGATACCAAAACAACTTCGACAATGCATAAAACATTTACTAAGAGATGAAATATGGAATGTTTGAGCATTTGTTACTCTTTATTTCTGTTGACTAAGTGAATTTGAAAACAACTCGTAAGTTTATTGAAACGAGGCTTTTGACCTTTCTGTAGTCCACCTCTCTCCTCCTGTCTCCCCCTCTACTTCCAGGGAAAACTTCAAACAAAGAGCACCTCCCGAGAGGCTAGGACGTCATCTTAGAGTTTGGATAGTTAGATTAATTGGACTTGTCCGTACGCCTCCCTGATAATCGATAAGACCCACGTGCAGGGAATCTGAAAAGTTGAATAAATAATGGAGGACGGCCAGCAACGTCCTCCCATCTACAGAGATCAACAACCCGACTGTTGATCTCTGTAGTTTTTTAGTCCAGCAGTGTTGTACACTATTTATGATCACCTATTGTTTTAGCGAATCCCGTACACTGCACACAGGACGAACGCATCGATATTGAGACAGCTTAAAATTGCTAGAAGGCTATCAATCAATTGTCTTTAGTGGGTTCTCGAGTAGTTCGGTCACATTTCCAGAAGTGATGGAAACAATCTTGAAAAGATCACTAATAAAGTGGAAGGAAAGTGACCTTGAGGACGTAGCCCGATACTTTGGTCGGATCAAAACCGCACTGCTCTCGATACCAAAGTGCATATTGCTTTACATGTTGCTAAAAGCCATGTCATGACATCGTCCGAAAGGTTGTAAGTGGTAGGGATCAAGACCCTCAGCAATGAGGAACATGACATAGAGAGAGATTGATTTCAAAGGCCAAATACTAACTTTTAATCTCCAGATTTAGCTTTTCCCAGTCTTCTTTCTTTAAGATGCTCATTCTCACTCATAGAATTAAAAATACAGAACCCTCATTCAGCTATTATTGCATGAAGTATGTATTATGTCCAGAAGCAGTGAAAACGCCTTGCGCACATCTGACTTCACCCGCGGGACGTTGCTAGCTCACAGACTTTTTCTCATTTTCCCCATTTCCCCATCGTAGTCGTTTAGAACATCAGAGGTTAAATAATACAATGATTGACTAACCGCCCGTTAGGGAAGCACTACTAAAATGGAGTGGTTTTTGATGCTCAGTATTAATAGTGTACACGGTTTCTGTATGTTCTTAATTCTGTGCTCTTACTTCATCAAAATTCGAGCGACGCTCTTGCATTTGAACAACTGAATAAGTTTGCGAATCTGCAATTAATGTTTCAAAGTTTCAGTCGAGTTATTCAAATGAGATGCAAACAGTGAAGTTTGGCAGGTGACTGACTGCTTCTTGCATGCTATTTGAATAACTAAGCCTCAGTGTAAACAAAATTTGCTTTATTGTACAACTGAGGTTTTGATTTGAGGTTAAGTAATGTCCGATTTAAGAACGTTGCAAACTAAATACCTGACATGAAATTACCTACTACAGTGCTAACTGACCGCTCCGTGTTCTTTTCCATTTTTAAATTTCATTTGCCCAAATAATCAACCAAAAACTTAACATAACTAAATTAATGAAATAAATAAAAAATACCCCTACATCTTTTATGGTATTTTTATTTTATCCCAAATGTTTGGTGAATGAGAAAATCTTGCAGCATTTTTGCGTTAGAGGTAACTTATACATTTTCTCTGTCGTATAAATTTTACTCCAACGTTTACGGCGGGTGTATTTAAAAAAGAAACAGTGAAAAATACTTCAATCATAATATACTTAATAATTCAATCATAACTACATAAATTTTATAACAGTTTATGTTTTTTGAAGCTCATTGTGTTACAGGTACTCAGCGCCATTATTTTTATTGACTTTTCGTAGCAAAAAAGAAATAAACAAAAAGTACCATCTCCATTCCAGGGTCAGTGGAGGCTGAACCCCTCATGAACCACGTGGACGGTGACCACGAAGATGGACCCAAGCGGTACATCGAGGACTATTTGTGGAATGGACAGAAGCCCGGCGTGCAAAGGTAGGTTCGGAGTATACTTGAACATACTTTGAGTAACCCATTTTAGTTACAGGCTGTTGTTTATATTTCATACATGCTATATTATATACAAAGGTTTAATAAAAAATAGATTCTAAATATTTAGAACTGGTGAAAATTAGTCATTCTATTTATATAAAATGAACTTGACAAAAGTTATGATTGCCAAATAATATTCCGTAATTACTAACATATCTTAGATAATATTTTTGTATTACTATATACTAAAAATTCACTAACAGCGTTACACAGGTGATTTTTAGCGACCACCCTATATTATAAATTGGCAGATTTTAAATTTAAAAACAATTTTTTTATGGACTCTTTGTTTAAATTTTCTATTACTTTATGAATTTATTATATTACGTCATAATACACTTCAGGAACTAGTATTATTTCTGTTAACAAATAATCCTAACTATAAGTAAGGTAGTTTAGTTACTATTTGGGTCTTAGAAAAATCATACTGTATAATAATAGTGTTAAAACAAAATAATTGCGTATTAAAATTCAGCCACACACTTAATTAAAACTACATGTATGAAATATAGCCATTTGATGAAATATTTAATTATAACATTATGTAATTTGAGAGTCTATTTAATATTTTCACCTTTAAATAGGCTCTGAAAAATTATTTTGCTTTAGCTTATATTCACGATTCCATTCGTGCTTTTTCATTATACCTATATTTTTAAAAATTTATAGATTGTTTCAAATAATTTTTCATATAACTATAATTTCAATATTCCTTTTTGCATGCATTTCTTTATACATATATCTTTCATAAAAATAAAAAGTAAATACAAAATTTAAATGGAACAGTCTATAAGGTCACACTGAAAAACATAAACCCCACTCATGTACTATTTGTAAATGTTACCAACGCTTTGCTTTTGCTAAAGCAGCTTTTACGCAAGTCACCATTTCAAAATTAACAAACAATTGGATTATAGTAATATGGAACATCCTGTATTCCATTAAACACTTTGCATACAAACAAATACACCTCACTTTTAAAAAAATCCGTGAGATTCCGGACGTTACTCTCCACACAAAAGATAACATTTTATCTATTTTTCAAGTACTTAAGTATAATAATATGTAGTATATTTCTATTATTTCTTTTTGAAAGGTAATTTAAAAATAATTTTTCAGGTGAAGAAAAAAAAATAAGAAAAATACATCTTTTTATAACGACACTTGCTATTGCTTACAATCTCTGTGTCTAGATTTTTTTGTACTTCTATACACGCAGGAAACTTTTACTCAAATTTGACTACGATTTTTGGTGACTACAAATAATATTAGTCTATATTTTTTTTTAGTACAAAAAATCGTAAAATATACTAAAAATAAAATTTCATCAAATTACTAACCTCCCTCTTTTTATGTTTCGGGACTACCTAATGTTTTTTTATATATATATATATAGGTGTGCACTTTAAGCACTTTTATCACTTTAAGCTCTAGTGTACACCTTGTCTTTACACCAATAGGTTATTTTATGCACCAGTCTTAGATAAAATTTAACCTTTTGCATTGTCTTATTATTAGGTCACTCTATCGAACCTACTAAGACTGCGTCATAAACACATACATATCACCTGTTCTAATATAGGTATATTTATGTATCTACTGTTTTTTTTCTCTATATAGTTCCTATATGGATGACATTGCCTTTTTTAAATAAGCGGTTCTCTTGTAATAGGCCTCGGTAATTTGCCATAGATATACAAACTATCAGTTATCTAAAAAAAAATATTCATTTTTCGATGTTAAACTAGAGAGTTAACCGACATTACTAAGTAAAGTATTCAGGAATACAAGTTTGAATTTTAACTATATCTTTAAATACAATAAAGATAATTAAAAAAAAATATATATATCTCCCCTTATTTATCTTAATATAGCTTGGTATTTTATAATTACTCGGTCTATAAATGACTTTATTGATTTACTAGACGTTTAGCACGACTTAATCAGCATATTTTTTCATTTCAATAAATCTCGCGGAACCTTAAGTTTCCCCGGTATAAAAAGTATCCTAAATCCGTCTCAAGGAATGTCTTTTGTTTTCCTTATCCTAAGGTTGCCTGGAAGAGATCGCTACGAAACGATAAGGCCGCCTTTTGTTTACTGCTTCTGTCTGTGTTTTTTATATACTTCTTCTGTATTTTTATTTGTGTGCAAATAAATAGTATAAATAAATAAGGAAACAAATTATTTCTATGCAAAATTTTGCGAAGATCAATGCTATATAAAATAACAATCAAACATACTTACGCATTTGTAGCATATATATTGTATAAATCATTTCTCTAAAGGCTTCGTCATAAGCTAGACTTCAAATATACTTTCTGAATTTCATGGCGTGCAATTTGTAAATTTTACGGGCGGCCCATTTACGAGCTAACCTTGAAGCTAGACAACAGACTTTGTTTGCGACACTATGAGCTATTCTAACAGGAAGGTCAAGGTCTTTGAGTAACGCCGTTTCTTCATACTTTTGAACATATAAACAAAAAAATCAAGTCATTCCGATACTTAGTCTGCTAATACTTAGAATATTAAGCAAAGTCAAAACAGTCTTTAATCAAATAAAACTATACATGGTTAGTTTCATGCGTTTAACATACTTTTCCATTTTAATCGGATAATGTTGATAACTTTGGTAAAGTTAGATAAGCGGTCTGAGCCAAGAAAAAAAACACAAAAGACTACATCAGATAGGTAGGTTTTTTGCTATCAAAATCCCATAATCTCTCTTAAAAATATATAGGTGAAAAAGTCACATCTATTTATATTATGAAGTGAATTTTTTATAACACAGTTTACGATACAGAAAACCTTTCTCGAAACAGAAGTTATTCAAAAATTCCGTACAAAATTATTTTTAACTTTTCAACTAACACAAAATTATTTTTAACTTTTCAACTAACACACACTTTTCAACTTAATAAATTAAAAGTTAAAACTAAAAACGAAATAAACGATTTAATTTGTACGATCGAGTCTTTCTTTGTTTAAAAATAAGAGGCACAATTAATTACTGATGAGGTAAAAAATATTGTGACTGTCAATCATATACAGGCTGAGTTATAAACGTAGGATAACTTTTAAGGAGTGGAGTATTTAGAAAAGGATGTTTTAGAAACCAGTCTAGAATTTCCCAGTCGTTTTAATTACTGTATTCAGTTCTCATTAAACAGTGACCAAACAAATAGAAATGAAACGGTGATTTTTCCCAAATTGCGTGAAAACAGGGAACGGTAATCTGCACATAATAAATATTCGAATAAACTATTTTCAGAATTATCCTTGGAATCAGTAACAATACGTTTGAAAAATTCTAGATGGATTTCAAATAATATATTATACTTATTCTTAACGGTTTGATTAGTTACCGTAAATGTGCTTTTTAATAACTCATCCTGTATAGTGTATATAGGATGTCCCGCGAATGGCAATCAAATAAAAATGAAAAAAAAATGTTGGTATTAATAAACACCAAAAGAGGAATAATAGTGAAAGTTTCCTGCGTGCCTGTTCTGCCCTGTTTCTCTGTCACGTGTCTGGGTGAAGCAGAACAAGTCTAAATTTCGTTTTTGGTATTTGCTTACATCTCAATCTCCTCACGGTGGCGGTTCCTAGGCCGAGTAGTTCTAGACATGACTGTATATTATTCTATATTATTCTAATAATACTTAATTAGTTCGGAATGTCATCTAATAGATTCTTTTTTAATATCGATGTGTCCTGCACCTTTGTCGATGTGAACGTTAATTAACTTTTTGTTAGATTGTATGTCGTTGTATCACCTAACACTCCCGACACCGAGTCTGACGGCGCCGGCGCATCCTTCTAGACTCTTCCAGGACTAACATCCTAACCACCATTGCGAGCTTAACAATTATTTGAGCATGAATCTTACTAATCTGGCTCGGCGCAGTTTATTTGCCGCATCTCATCGTAACGGCCAAACGTCTGACTTGAAACTGGAATTTTGCAGAAAATCGACGTTCCGTAGCGCACTATCGGCCCTCATATACAACGGGGAGGATCGTTCCAAAGATAATAGGAAACGTTACAAAAGCGAGTACAAAAAGAAATTTAGACCGTTCTCTCAGTACGTGTACGAGGCGTCTAAAGGGACGTTTACCAAATGCAGGGGGAAAGGGAAAGCGATTGAGGAGGCGAGCGAGCGATTGGTGGGGGATGCGGAGGGCGCGGGGGGCGCGGCGGGGCTGGGGACGGGGGGTGCTGGGGACGGGGTAGACGGGGTGGGGGCGAGCGCGGGCGCAGGGGAAGACTCGGCCAGCACGCTGCGGGCGGCCGGCCTGCAGCCGCTCGGGCTCGCGCAGGGCGACTCCTGGTACCGCGAGGTCCTGGATCTGCGCAAGCGCGCCGGCGAGTACAAGGTCTGCGCCCCACCTACCTACTCACCTATTCTAACTATAGTCTACTATAGCTCATACCTACACTACACTCCTGCTGTCCTAGTAAGTGACTTGAGGAATGACGGACATGATCCGACGACAATATAAATTATAGCCCCCTGCTCCATACAACCCTCTGTAATCGCTAACACTTTTTAGAACTAAGGAAAGTAATGGGAATTTCGTTTATTCACTAATGCATGAGGCATTAGTGATCAATGTCACCAATAGATAAATAATCATTCCAATCCAAAATCCACGGATCACAGCATGGAGTTAGAACAACCATATAATTAACAGGAAAGATTTAAAAAGGGATAGCAGTGATTAATGTAATGATACTGGCATAATTTCAGATTTAGACCAAAATTAATAAAAGCAATCCGCACTAGGTCAGCCTAGTGGACAACGGCCATAATCCCTTATCATCGTGGGAGGAAACCCGTGCCCTTTAGTGGGCCGGTAATGGGTTGATATGATGATGATGATGATGATGATGATGATGATGTTTTTATTAATTTTGGTGATGAATGAAGTGACACAACGATTCTCATTCGTTTCTTTAGTTTTCCAATGAGTTAGCGATTATTGATAGTCAACTTGACTAAAGAGGCTGATTCTCTTGTGATGTTTTAAGTCATGACATCGTGCGAAATGTATTTTGGGCTCCAAATCAAACATCCCAGGCAAGAGCAACTGTTTGAAAGTCATAAATACCGAACAAGACTTTTGATGTCACAGCAGCCCAGATTTTCGGAGAATGTTAAGATTTTTTTGTGAAATATACTCATGAGTTTGTGAGCTATGTGACACTTCTGATTAATAATTGTTTACCATCCATATTAATTAATATTTTACGCGAATTTCAGCGATAAATTGTTCAATTAAAATCATTCATTGTTGACGCAATTAGTTTGAATAACATTTAAATTGTAACGCACTCGTTGCCGCAAAATTTCATGTAAAATTTTACACTGATATGTCTCTTTCGAATTTGGGGCCACAAAATACATAGCGCTCGTCGTTACAGCTTCAATGTCATAAAGAATTAGGACCGACATAAAAAATTAAAATTTTATTAAATGTTAACTTCTCCATACTAAATACTCTTTAAAGGGAAGCACTAAGCTTAATAAAAATTCTTATATTATTCTATATTTTGAATTTATATATACCCCCACTTATAATTTGAATTCCCAAATCATCATTCATATTGGCAACTTAGCATACTATACCACTTTTCAAATATAGCTTAAAGCCCAAATTGGTTATTCCATTGCCATTTTGTTTACAATTATTTACTATTCCGCGTGAATATGATTTCCACTATACTTCTAAGAACATTCCCATTAAACTGCATTGTAAGGTAACATTTCAGTTACACCCTCAATTAAAATCGGAAATAAAAATTTGGCACTGGTGCTGAGTTTCAATGGCCTTAAAATTGTAACTACGCTTGAAATGCACTTCGTGAATTTAAATTTGAGAGATTGAAAACCTGTCAAGTTTTCAAATGCAAAGTGCAGTTAGTATGACACAATATCAATGCCATAGAGAATCAAGGTCTGATACCTCACTCAAACTGAGTTTCTTAGCAAATAGTCGAATAGCATCACGCAATTATAAAGCATTAAGATTATCCCATTATCAAACTGTCCAATTTCCGTACTTATCCCTTGCACCATTTTATCACCATGTGATAAAATTCATAGACTGTCATAGAGTGCGACTATGATATTAAAAACAATTCATAGACTTCCATCAGAAATATTTGAGAAGTGGTATATTCACGGTCATGCTTCCGTCATATTCAAAATTGCCATTATATCCGACAGTACCGTGGCTGGGGGACCGAACTAGCTCCTGAACACATCACCCAGCTTTACAATAAACAGATCGAACTGTGGTACCAAGTGTCCCGCCGATCCTCGCTGTCAGCCCTTTCACTCGCTTCCACCAATCACAAGTAAGTGATGCAGTAGATTATTATTTTATTGTTTAATTCGGTTTGTCCAGCACTACGGGCCAATACATTTATTTGGCTGCTTTGCAATAAATATTTAAGGGTCTTCCCAAATTTATTGTGGCTGTCTCATACAACGTGCTTTAAATTTAAGGTTATGAATTAAGCTATTAAAGATTTTAAAAACTCGACTTTTCAGAATATAGCATGGAAAGTTAAAACGCTACTTTGATGTGTATAATAGCTTATAATAGCAATTTAACAACTCAAATTGCGATTGATCTCTAATTGATTTTATAGAGGTGAAGTTGTCCTTGGTCACTTTTATACTTTCTCGCAAGCAGTCTCAATTGTTCAATTCGAGTTGAAATCATCCCCAAGCATAAAACCACCTGCAAAAACTATCTGGCTAAATGAACCATTCATTTAATTAGGTAATTACATGAACAAGTCAATTCTGCACAATAGGATTGCTACAGCCTGTAGAATATGTATTATCTTAGTGAAATTAGCTCTCATTGAATCGAACATCTTGTTGATAGGTTTTGGAAGACCCACAATGAAGTACAAAAAATATTCGTCTACCCGCAGCAAAAACGCTTAGTTATATTTAAGTTTGATTAGTGAAGGGCTGGAGCTAGTGAAGAATGGCTTGAATTGCGAAATGATGAAGCCTATGATGCTATGCGTAGTTTAGTCATCATCAGCCAGGATTAGTTCCAATCGCAGAGCGAATAGTTACTACCAAAAGTTTACACGCAAAATACGTGGCTGTTTCAAGTAAAGGAGTTCTTTCAGGGCCTTGCCTCGAGATGAAAAGGACGGGAAGGAGTCAAGGAATCTGTCCCCAAAGAAGTTCAGATCGTTCCGCTCCGCACCGCACCAGTCCATCCATGCTAAGCTTCAGGAGACTAAGGCCTTAGAACGGTCTCCCCATAAGACGTCGCCTCTAAAGCAAAGGAAGAAGTTGCAAGGCTACAGTTTCGATGAAGGTGTTACCCAAGAAGGTAATAACATCGAATTATTTTAACCTCGATTGAATTTTCAGATCTCTGAACATGGACACCAATAATGATAACATTTCTCTCAATATGATTTAATTAAAGCACTTTACACTGACAATAAAGGTAAGACTAATTCCGAGAAAAGGCTAAGCCCCGATTCAGAGTTGTCTGAATTGAGGAAATCTTATGGTTTATTTATTTATTTATATAAAGTTTACAAAAAGGTTCGTCCAGGTTTGTAATATATGCTAACAGAGAATTAAGTCTAGGTACGTTGACTACAGAATATTATTGCCAGTTTACCATGTTGTGTATAAAAATGATCATAAGTGACTTAAAAAGAAGGACTTCAGTTTTTTCTTAATATAACGAGGATTAATATTGTCTCAGTGGTACATCAGTGGGTAATTCATTAATAAGGCGAGGAACTAGGTAAACGTTCGTGTGCTCGTTATTGAACGCGCCCGAAGTGCATAACCGGCCTCGGTTACCGACTTATGATAGTATTTTGCTGAAATTATTGTCGAGGTACTGTGAGCTTCTGGATATACGCTGTATAAATCTGGACAATAAAAGTCCCTTTAATCTATACATGAACAGCATTGGTCCATCGCTTGAAAAGGGTTATATCCATTTACCGAAAAACCTCACTATTGGTCCTTTCTTGCTTCTAGTTATTCACGGAGAATTTGACACTATGGACTCTGTCAAGAGTGGAAAAAGAACTTTGTATATTAAGGCAGTTTTCAATCCACAAAAAAGGGTATATTTGGAAAATTTTGCTGCTGGAAGATACCTTTCTTCTGGTAGTTTAGTAATCTAACTCTTTAACTTATTGTTTAAATGCATAAAAATTACTATGTGTGACAAGTAGACATACTTTTCTGGTCAGAGTTGGAACTCCTTCAACTCTGTGCTTTTCTGCGTCCTTGAGGTTCCAACGTATTTTTTATGAAGGAATTTATTGCTCCTTAATTATTTGTCTATATTTTAGCAATAAGACTATTATTAACATATTTCAAGCGATGATATTGGGTACGGCTTCGGCTTTCCATTTGGGGCGAATGAGTTTTATCCCCGGTACGCACCTTTGATTCATTCGGAATACTGTGCGTTTTTAATTTAAGCAAATAAAAATCACTCGCTTTAACGGTCAAAGAAAACGTAAGAAAACTTGCACGCCTGAGCGTTCTTCATGATGTTCTAAAGGGCGTGAAGTCCGCCAATCCGCACTAAGCCAGGGTTTAGGCTACGGCCTAAACCCTTTTCATTTTGAGAGGAACGGGCCTCCTCTGTAGTGGGTCGTTAATCGGTTGATGATGAAGATGATGTACCAACATTTTTCCGATTCCAGGGCCCAGAATCGATACAGTTTTCCGCTCTCCACGCCGTCGTCCGCGCTCCGCAGACCCCGCCCCCGTGCCAAGCGTGAGGCACATGCCTAATGGCCACGAGGCGCGCCCCGCTAAGCCTACCGGTGAGTTGATGCTTTGATTGGGGCTTGCCAGGTTAGATTTTATGCGATTGTGGCTCAGAATTTATGTTCAATCGGACGTACACTCTATTTTTTGTAACTTGTCTCTTATTGTTAGCAATCTTATCATTACATTTTAATGTAAAGTAAATACTAAAAATATAAAACATTTTAATGTAAAGTAAATATTAAAAATATAAAAAAAAACAAGTGTGGGAAAAAACAAACAAAATAAAAAGTTACCTTGGCCAACGAATTAGTTTGGCCATCCAAAAGGCAATGCTGCCAGCATCTTAGGAACTGTACCTCACTGCGGTGGTTTCGAAGACGTTTTAGATTTTATTTAATTTTAAATAGTTTATTTTAGGTTATATTTATAAAACAATTATTTTAAAGAATAAATAAATATATAAAGTAAAAAAAAAAAAAAGATATGAGATACGATATTTTTATATATTTTATTGATTTTCCTAACAATTTCAAATAAAACTTAAGCTGAAAAGTAACGAAAAGATTGTTTTCAATATAAGACAGGTCAGACTAAATAGACTTTTAGTTGAATAAAAAGTATCCAACCCAAAGGAAATGTGGCGTAACGTTGCAATAGTTATACTGTATTGGATAGAAGCAGGTGTTTGTTACCATCATATTCAATGAAAATTACTCCGCAAAAAGCAGGAGAATCTTTTCGGTGTGATTTATAATTTCTACTTACAATCTTAATACTCCACACCAAACAGGTCTTCGCCAATGTACTCTCTACGAACGACACTCCGACACCGGAGTATCCTCAGTAGAAGCACGATTTTTCTTGTATAGTTATATTACCTTTGACATTGAAAGGTGCTGTATATTGAAGTGTGTTTACGCATATATATGACATCTATGACCCCTAATGTCATAAAGCTACCTTTATATAGCTTGGATCCTTTTCGTTTAACTACGCCCAATTTCAGTCTTTCCTTTTATAAAGTGAAATTTCTTTAGACGAAGAGAGAAAGGTTTGCATGGCAGCCATGGCATAAATAAAATAACTCTACCGTCATCCTAAAATCGTTTTCGAGTTTCGAAATACTATAGCGTCATAGTAATATGGACGTGATTGCAGTCGTTTTACTGTGCTACTGATGTTTGTTTTATGAACGAAATTTATTAGTTTATTTCCACGAAAGGGCTGTATAACTGGCTGTAAACGAATTTGAGCCTTAAAATAACGCCAATAAGTTCCATTTTACTCTAACGTTAAATGATTTGATACTTCGATTTCGAGCTCGAAAAACCTTATTGATCATAAGGTTTTACATTTTTTTACAAAGTAATCTAAGATATTTCAATCTGTGCAAATAAATGTTCAACAGTCTCAAGCCTTATGTGTGATACTCTCGCGTACCAAGTTTATCTAAAGATTTTCTTAATGGTGCTCGTATTTCCCCCTATCTAATCTCTTATGCAACATGCGACCCTAGTACTTTATATATCGAACTTGATATATTAAATCGACTTCATTATTTATTAATGTTAGAATAAATGTAGCATCCTTAAACTTAAGTATGAAAGCATAAAGGTGCATTCAAATTAGCCGCCATATGCCGCTTGATAGCAACGCTGCTCTGTCAAACTCTTATATTGTTGTTGATTGTCGTGAATGTGACACATTAAGGGATCTGCTAACAGTTTCGTTTATAATCAAATCGCTGTTTGTACTACGGACTCCAGTTAAAAAATTGTAGATACTGTATTATTTTCTTGAGTGTTTGTGATTGAACTTTGTGTAGGTAAAGCTAAATAATTTCGAAGACCACTATACGTTGATTTGATGGTGGAGTCGGAAGGTAGTCATAGGGACTTTGCTTTTATTAACGTTGACCCTCCAAATTTGGCCTTATCAAAGGGTAATTAAAACGATGATGAGAATCGAATTAAATACATGCCAGCAAAAAGAAACGTTTTTAAATAATATCATAAACGGCTGGTTTTGTATGCTAATTTATGAGACCGGCAATCAACAGACGATATGGCAGTGCTGCAACCGCGCTGTTTTCAATTGACAAACATCGACTAATTTGAATGCACCCTAACTTCCTACTATAGAAGTTCTTCGCTCAAGATTGTTTGTATTTATACTCATTATATTAGATTTTACTCATTGTTTAATTTAATTTTCCTGCCTGATGCCTGAACCCTGTCTTCTCCCCGATGTTTTAGTGTGGCCATTAATTATTTTCCTGTAGGTTTGGCGTTAAGTAGAGGGAGTAGTAGTAGAGTTAGGCCGTCATCCAGAGGGGGCAGGTCTCCCCTAGCGCCGAGCAAACCAGGGGCAGTAAACGGGGCAATTCTCGTAAATGGGCATGTTGGGGCCACCGGGGCAATTGGGGCAGGTTCAACGACAGAACAAGGCCGCCGCAGCCGGAGTGTAACAAAAGTGGGCATAAAATTGGGTGCGTACGATCAGGTGACAGTTGCGTCGACGCTCTGTGTTCTTTGGCCGGCTTATTTTGAATTTGTGATAATCTGTGACGCTTCAGTTTTCTTATAGATCGTCAATTTTGTGTTTTTTTTTACGGTTAAGGAAAAAAAAAACATTGGCTTTGGTTGGGTCTATGGTAACGATTATCGTGTAATTTCCTAAGGAGAGCCAAAAAATTTTAACATCGAAAAAGTTACAAAAATACTTACAGCTGACTAAATTCTGAGGTATTTATATTATAAGGGATTTAGTGTTTTACGTTAGGGATACGTCTTTACGTATAAACTTCTTTCCGTATATAAAACTCAGTTTATATACGGAAAGAAGTTTATACGTAAAGACGTATCCCTAACGTAAAACACTAAAGACGAGTTGTCAAAAAAGCTAACCAAGTAGTAGGTTTTTGTGACAGAACTCGTCCGGGGAAGTGCTACTCTTTATTTCTACCTACATACACACACACTAATCTGTGTTCCAGTCTAAACGGCTTGGTTGCTGAGGTAGTTACAGGCACATAAGACACGTACTCCTCAGGTGGATAAAAATACTACGACAATACATCGCCATCTAGCCCCAAAGTAAGCGTAGCTTGTGTTATGGGTCATCATCATCATCATCAGCTCAACCAATCGACGCTCACAGCTGGACATAGGTCTTTTGTAGGGAGTTCCACAATATACGGTCCTGGGCCGCTTGGCTCCAGCGGCTCCCAGCGACTCGCCTGATGTCATCTGTCCACCTCGTTGGGGGCCGACCTACGCTGCGTTTATCGGTGCGGGGTCGCCATTCCAGCACCTTAACACCTTCGCAATACATTTATAATAATATAGTCTTTGTGAGGCAAAATATTACTCTTTATAAATCAAAAGCTGAAATTAACAATCGACTTACCAGAAACGGTCATAAATTAGTGATATCTGCATATCGTCTGCGAAAGGTGCAGAACTCCTTTGTGGGGTTGAGTATACGCTTTTACAACATGATTCCTAAGGAAATTCTTGACCTACCAATGCATACATTTAAAAAATGTGTAAAAACGCATCTAGTACAGCGAGGTTACTATACATTTGATGAATTCCTCAATGACAAGGTAGAATGGAAGCAGCCAGCCTCGCTCTCATCTCCCGCAAGATAGCAAAATGATTGTAAATGTTGATGTTGGAAAAGAGCAACTACTGAGTTTCTTGCCGGCTCTTCTCGGTAGAATCTGCTTTCCGAACCGGTGGTAGAGTCACACAAACATGCATACTTGACGTTTCAAAAGTGCTTATATTAGGCCTACTTGAAATAAATGAATTTTGATTTTTTTTTTAAGAACCCCAACGTCCAGCGGTTCTCAGAGCTATGTGCCCCTATGTGTTATGGGTACTAAGAATATACAGATAAACACGCAGACACTGAAAAACAATCATGTTCATCGCACAAACATTTTCCAGTTGTGGGAATCAAACCCACGGTCTAGGACTCAGGAAGCAGGGTCGCTGCCCACTGCAGTCCGCCGACAGTGCGGCACGGTCGTTTTTATTGGATGTCCTGCGAAGTTCTACTCTGTTTATAGGCGTATTTCCATTATCCATCAATTATTACTTTAAAATTGCCTGAGCATGTATAAATGTATGACCTATATACACTGGGGTTTGGGGCTTATACAATCCCTATCCCTACTAATATTATAAATGTCAATGTAAGTTTGTTTGTTACGCTTTGACGCAAAAACTACTTAACCTATCCTCATGAAACTTTGTACACGTATTCTTGGAAGTGTTAGAAGTTTCCCGACATCAAGCTCGGTTCCTTTGGGAGAGGGGATGGAAGTGTTTGACGATTTTACACCATAACAGCGACAAATTATAACCGATTTAAATAATTATTTTTGTACTATAGAGGTTATAATATGTGTTTCATTTTGCTCAAACTTTGTGTAGATCGGAATGTGGTTGCAGATAGAGGATAGAACTCCAAATTTAAGGCTTAGCGATACTGAATACTTTTATTTTTTTAGAACTACGATTAAATTGAATGCCACATCAAAAAACAAAATCAAACGCAGACGAAGTCGCGGGCAACAGCTATTATACAATAAACAGAATAGAAATTTGCAGACTTTCAAGAAATACGTTTTACAACCAATCTGAGGCGTAATTGGGAGCCTGTAATTTCACAGGCCCCTCAGACCGGAAGCATCATTGCAATGCTGCTTAGAGGCAGAAAAAAGCATGGTGTTAGTACTTCCCCGGACGAGCTCTGTCACAAAAAAGCTCTTCTGCTACTAAGTTCTAGAAGTATTCAATCCATAGGAAATTAAATGATTCCCGTTATACGCAAAACTTATTGACGATCTATAACTAAATTATATTTTTTTGAAAATTGTTTTACGAAAATTTTAACTTTTTTTATTCTTCTAGCTTTCGGTCGGCTTTTCGTCGGCTTTTGTGGTCTTTTTCGGTACTTCGGCTCGACTGTTCATGGAATCGTAATTACTCACGAAACGCATTTTATAACCTCAAATTAATTTGGTTTAGCGTTAAAATTTGCAGTTAAAAGTGTCGTACGATTAAAACGGCGTAATCAATAACTTAGCACGATTTTTTATAGTTTCCAAAAAATAAATTTCATTTCCAGTTCTCGCTGTTCTAGATTCACCTAGATCCGTTTAGATTTCACAAATATATGGAGTAACATCGACAACAACAAAAAAAAAAACATTTTTTTCGTTTTCAATTTCAATTTATTCAGCACACAACATAATGTTATTATGTTAAATTTTTTTTTAATTAAATAATTTTAAGAATTTTAAAAACATAAGTAAGACTTCGTATATTAGGGAAACCGATTTTAATGGAGACGGAAGTAAAAACTCGTGCTAGGTAAAGCGCCATGAATCTGTACAAAATATACTTTAGCTTCTCGTGAAATGCATTTTGTGATGTAAAATTTTACTATTCATGCAATAAGTGTTACTGCAAAGGTGACACCATAAATTGTAGATACGAGTGCGTTAAGATTTAAATGTCTCAGAGAATCATATCCCAGTATTGTGTAACTTTTCTAACAGTTGAATGTCCCTAGTCATATCAAACACATGATTTTACAGTAGTAGCGGCTCCGCAGAAGTTTTGTGTAGGTTTTTAAATCTGCACGATTGCAAAATTGGTCTATAGTGCAATAGAAATGTAGTCTAAGACAAAACCTAGCTGAGAAATGACCGATTTATTTTTTTACCTATTATAATCTGTTCAAAAATATTTGAGTGCTTTGTTAAAATATTCCTAAACTTTTATTGCTTTATCGAATGTTATGCATGAGCACATTGGCTTTAGCTAAGTCTTGAATAAAATCTTATGTTTCTGAGAGACTTTTTGGCGACATTGCATCTGGTATATTATTATTTTTTAAATAAGAACCAGTACATATTTCGTACAATGTTCGTGCTTAGATTAGCATTAGGAGCATTTTACTTGTACGTTATAGTTTTCGATATCCGAAAAAGAACCGCGGAATGGCGACCGTAAAAATCACATTATAACACCTACTATTTTTTTCCGTAGTATATACAATCGGTTAGGAACTGTTAAAAAAAGTTACGCAATACGTGCTCAGAGCCTCTATAACTATAATTTTGTTCAGTGCGTCTACGCAACGCAGGTCACGTGTAGGTATACGCATTGGCACTACCAGTGGGAATGGCTTCGACACTACACGGCGTGTGGGCTGTATATTGTGCGTCACTAACTGCACTAACAACATATTAGAGGATTTGTGTTAGAATATAGTTCGGTTTGCCAAAATTAAAGCTTTTGATTGCAATAATTACTGACGGTGATGCAATAATTACTGATACAGCTGGAATAATTATCACTGAAAGTGAAGCTATAATTTCTTACAGTGATGCAATAATTACTGAAATTCGTGAAGTAATTACTGACAAGGATTCAATAATTACTGACAGTGCTGCAATGATTACTGATACAGATGCAATAATTATAACTGAAAGTTTAGCAATCATTTCTTACAGTGATGCAATAATAACTGAAATTGCTGAAATAATTACTGACAAGGATTCAATAATTACTGACAGTGCTGCGATAGTTACTGATACAGATTCAATAATTATTACTGAAAGTTAAGCAATAATTTCTTGCAGTGATGCGGTAATTGGTAAAATAATTACTGACAAGAGATCAGTAATTACTGACAGCGATGCAATAATTACTGACAGTGCTACAATAAATACTGTCTGGGATGCAATAATAATAATTTGCTGATACGAAATGGATTAAATAATCTTTAGTCTTAGATTATTGATTGGTCTCTGATGGGCTTCAACTACATATTTTATATTTATTTTGAAAGCATGAGGTGTGGGTTTTCCATTGTTGTACTTTATATATTCAGAATATACTGCTATTTGCCGTTTCCTGTTATTATTAACATAAATGAATTATTAGATTACAATTAATTTATATTAACAACTTTTTTTGGTTTTAGAGTCACAGGGAAGTCTATCCATTTAAATAAGGCATTAACAACATAATAAGTAATAAGTTTCTTATATTGACATTTGTGAAATTATTATTTAAAATCAAATTAACTAACAATTATTCTTTAACAAAGAAAACCTATATTTTAATAACTTCACGTGTTAACTATAAGCTGTCAAAGGTGTCTAGTTTAATGGATATACATTACAGTTTACAGACCAATAAATACATTTACTTTAAACAGGTGATAAATAGCGTTATGTTCTGACTTTAATATTTTGTTTACTGTTATGTGTGTTGGTTGTCAATTGTCGATGTTTTTTATTAATGAGTTTCGTAGAAATAAATTGAATTAGTAATACTAAAAATAAACAAATATTTATCTATGGAACATTTTTTTTTAAATATACTGAACAAGTTAGCTAAATAAGATCGGTTTTACAAGGTATTCAAATATCCAGTTGAAGCATAAATGCGTGGTGCCGATTTCGGTGTGCACAAATCTCTAAATTAAAGTGAAATTATTCTATGGCTATTCTATAGCACTAATTTAAGACCTGTCAACGTAGTTTACTTTACAGATTCGTGAAAAAAAGTAATGGCACTATATTTCTATTGGCATTATACACAATGTAGATACATGTACACATAGCTTCATTTAAATGACGGCCATCTTATTTATTTTCAAAGGTGTTCCAATATCAAATTTCAGATGAAGAGATACCCTCTCACCGTAGCGCTTCTGTCGCCAAAGATCACTTTTTCGACGACTCGCCTATCGTAAAATCGCCCCCGGAACCCACCCGGGTCAAATCTCCGGAGCAACTGAACATGCGTTCCCCGGACCCAGTCAACTGGACGGTTCCCCTGGACACTGGGAAGACGTTCACAGTCACCCAGAACGTGAAAAGCGGTGAGTGCAGTCTTTTGACCAGATTGGCGGCAAACATTATAAAACTAAGTTAGGTTATAGTCTAAGTGACGGATAGGGTAATTTCGAATTGAATTGTCGGTTTTGAATAACTTTTTAAGTTGGTCGTGTTATAAAAAAGTCTTTCATAGTAGTCAGTTGGTTCGAAGATTTTTGTGATAGTTTCACTCGCTTCAAAGAGTATCTTTTTCATATACTTACGAGCCAATTGTAGTATTGCAATACAAGAAAATCTCAATTTTAAAAGCCATAATTTTTATACGTATTTTTTATACATTTAAACGAAATGCAAAATTAGTTCGCATTGTACTTAGATATATTTTATGCAGGGTGTAAATACTGTTCATTGCAGAGTCTAGTAGTTTTATTTTCAATTCATTAAATCGAATCAAATAATGTGTGTTAATTTATTTTCTCGCAAACATTTTACTCTACATTTACCAATAAGGCTAAGAATTCAAATTTATATTTTAAATCTTAATTTAAAAAAAGTTTTAAGTACATCTGTTCTCCTACTTTTAATTACAATTTTGACAAGTTCGTTATTATATATTTGAACACATTTATCTCAGTCTTCATTAAATAATATTTCATTTACGATAAATAGTAGATTCAATAAATCATAACCTCCAAATCTAAAAAAGCTTTAACAAATTTTCGTATTTTTAAACACTCACTTACACCTTGCATATTTTTTTAAAACCAATAAATCATTAGTAGAATAGAAAATAGATAAAATACGACTGACAAATATCAGTGTTTCTACCTCTATCAATCGGAATTTATTTAACTAATTAAAACATAGAGAATGGACAAGATACTCTTTAATACGTAGATAGGCAGTATTCTTGAAATCAGAAATGTAATGAATACCTAACTAAGACCTCTGTTACCTTACTGTAGGTAAAGTGCTACAAAATTTAAACACTAATACCAACTTGCTATTTTTTTTTAAAGTCACTTTTCGCGTGCCGTAATTGTTAAAAATGTGGGCAACGCGATAACTGTAAAAGTGCATTTTCAGGGATCGATCGCAGCGATATTGACTGGTGAAATTCAATGTTTAATACTCCCGTGACTAGCTAGGTACTCTTTAAGGTCGAATAAGGCCCTAATCTATTAAATCATTAAAATATATAAATATAGCACACTTCTATTTGCAATTTATGACGCAAATCTTGATAATTCCTATGATTAAAGATTTTAAACTAATTTTCGTGGTTAATCAACATTTCTTAAGTATATCCTAAGATATTTCGACCCAGTTGCATGGATCGTGGTCCATGCGACCGGGTCCAATAATCGACAAATTCAAATTATTATCGTGGTATGTACCCGTTGAACTATACTCAAGAAATTCCTATGATGTCATAAATTTTACGTCATAATTGCTACGCATGGTAAGGACCTAAATAATAATGTACTACAATCAAAATAAATTGTATTTATTTTCTGCCGCTAAGAAGCATTTTTGCAATGCTGTGTTCCACTCTGAAGGGCAAGGTCGTCGGTGTGATTCCACAACCGCTTATCACCTACGCCTCAAATTCTTGGACACATGGTGGCATGTTGTAGAACGGGCTCCGTGCATGCTCTGTTTAAAGGCGATGGCTTTCCACTTACCATCAGGTGGACCATCTACTTGGTCCTCAATTATTACTCTAGAGTATTTTCTTATTCATTTAAATGAAGGAATCAAGTCCTTGCATACCTTTTACTCTCGTAACATTATGGATATCCTTAGGAAAAAACAGTCGCGTGCATCCCAAACCTTCTCAGTAACTGCCCAACATTTTTACTATGACGGCGTGCGCTACATTTACTATTTTAGATTTTTTATAAAATATTAATTAAATGTATTAGTGGTTAAATTTTACATTAAAAAAAACGAAGCCATAACACTATCATGCCACACAGTATAGCTATGACATGATTTCTACCATTCTACCATTTTATTGTAATAACGTGTGTATAGCAACCCCACTGTACAGAGTAGACGCTTGCAACACTCACACCAAACTGACACAATAAAATCATGTACATAAACCTTTGTGTCTTATGGCGACAGACGGAACAATAGTTTTCAAGTGATATAACACTCATCGAAATTTATCATCGATTTTTTTATTCACGTACATATTATTGCGTTTCTTTTATATCAACAAACATCTTTTCATGTAGAAGTTTGACGTCCACGGAAATTATTCACGGAACCTTCATCCATTGCCCGTAACAAAGCAAAAACAAAACTGCACTTTTTTAATGAACGATGTATGGAGGGTAGAGGTAAGGAGAGTCATCTGTGTATATGAAAAAGTGTCGTCAAAATGTATTAAATTAGGATGGCGCCACATTTGCATCAGGGTAACTCTTAAAAGAAGCGCCAAATATAAATATTGTTAGAGTAGGCTTGAAAAATAAACAAGGAAGTATGGAGATACAAGGAAGTAAGGTTATATTTACCACAATATTTTGTACAACGTAAGTTGTTGAAATTCTCAATAATTAACTACTTTAGTCGATAATGACATTAAATTTTTTAACTCGGCATACTTCAATTCATCTACGATTGCTACATTCATACCATACCGTGTGCATCCACCAGCGCCATTGTGGAGGATTTTTGAACTGTTATTTAGCGCAACAACTGGACACTTTTTCAACTTTTCTCCCATATAAGATGACTCTCCTTACCTCTACCCTCCATATGTTTTTTTCAGCTTTTCAGTGTATTTATTTTTCTTAAATTTATACTCTGATAAAAGATGTGTTCACAATTACAGCACACGTATAGTGTAGATTAAAGTAAAATAAAATATAACTAATAATGTTGCCAATTCAAAACAAACACTACTAACTAAATTGACAAGACTTAAGAAGTACTATGGCAATACATTAATTGCATGCACCAAAATGCGTTATCTTACACAAACTAAGATATTCCGTCACTTTTATTACTCTTTCAAAATATTAAATACACACATTGGCTTTCTAAGCAGCAAACTAAAAGAAAAAACTAATTCGTGGGTGAAACCGTATTTATCATAAACACTTTTCAAGACACCATATCTAGTATTTTATTGATCGAAGGTTAAAAACTAAACATATTAGTCCGTCGTAATAATTTCTGTGGACATAGAACGTTACCGTAGTTGTTTCATAAGTTCACGTTCATTACCATACAAATCACTCACCATATTTCAGATGAGAGCATTAAGCGCCCAAGCTCTGACTTTAAGAGCGCGTCGGTGGCCGAAGATGGTCCCGTGAAGCCGGCAGGTACGACGAATACCTTCCTCGCCTAGACAACGGCCATACACACACGGTTTCGAGTGTGACAGACGATGCGACAGTGAACTCTATCACTACAAACACAAGACTCAAAGTCTAGGGCTGAGTTCGAAGCGTGTCTCTTGCAAGTACGGTTTGTGAACGAACTTAACGTTTTATATGACAATTTGTCAAGTTTATCATAACAAATATCGCTTTATCCTTTTACGCCTTTTGTCGCTTGGAAAGGATTGCTGTGTAACGATAAATCTGCTAAATTGAATCTTCATTCTAACCTGCTCTATTGTATTTATATTTCTGTTACTTTTATCTGTGGTGTAAACTAAAAGTTTATTCACACACATCAGCACTTTGTTATTGTTTGACAAGTTGTCATATAAGAGCTGTTGAAATTTGACATCATTATTAGTACTTGCAAGTATCACGATTTGAATGTCATGATTAGGTTGGAAACATTATTTGAAGCGAAATGCGATCAGACGTTGCAAATAAAATAGAAGTGTCTTGTACAGATCGCACAGTCGGCAACACCCGACCTTATACGCCATGACGCGTATTCAACCAAGTCATTGTATTTCGTATACCTTAAAACACATTTTAAACACCCAAAATCACCCGAGGTGACCCTAAACAAGACCCGTCGCCTATGCGATATTGGCCTGAGTGTTTCTGTACCTGTCATTCAACTATGTGTCGTACATACCATACCTGACCCCTAATTGAGATTGTGAATGGCAATTACTTGTAACTGACAAATCGTAATTATGAGTGTGATACGATTTGAAAATAACAGAGAATCATGGCGATCTATTGTGTCGGGGGATGTAAACCTTATTAATGTTAGTGATGGTGATAACTGTATTCGTTAACTTAAACTAAAGCTAGGAGGGTTCCAAACACGCCCTGGTCTAAGAAGAGCCCACAACAAACTTCGCCAGGTTTTTTTTGTTATCACCATCTCGCAGTCTAGTTAATGTTGAGCTCTGAAGTTAGAGCAATTCATACCCAAGCTTTTTTATCATACATGTAATCCTTAATATTATAATAGGATTTTTCTATAAGCTTACGCTTTATATGAACTTTGAACTTATTAAGAGACATCTCGAGGATTTCATCTGGTAATTTGTTGTTAAAAGATACACAATTACCCTTGAATGAATTTCTAATTTTATGCAGCCTAGTAAACTGCACTACAACTACAAGTTTATTTTTACTTCTAATATTAATATTGTTACAGTCAATATTATTCGAACATCCACCGTAACAGGAATACTCATCATGTTATACGTACTGGAGAACGTCTTCTCTAGTACGTATGACATGAAAAGTAGCACGTAAAGCAAAGTTGTTTCTTGCTCTTCCAGCTCTACTTTGTGGTCTATTAATTAATAATTATTATCTACGTAGGTAGATAACTGCATATGCGTTTGCATAGATTTGGTTGGACACGATGTTAAGTGCATTATGACTCAAAGTTGTAGTGTGTCGGATGCTTAGCAAAACACCCGACGCATCTCGGGGCTCTATGGAACCTTCTGATCGAGTTTCAAATATGTTTACGCCTTAATAGCCGTATAGAGATCACTGCCCCATACACACTATGGACACAAGAAAATATATAATCTGTTTTTTATTACATCTATTGATATTGAATATAGTTCATGATTAAATTGTGTTACTCCAATAACTGAAATGCTTTTATTTATTTTGACCGTACTCCGCCGAGACGTCTACCACGTATGTATACACTTGTTGTGTGTGTGTCTGTTTCGATGTTTGCGTCACACCCACCGTATCGCACCCTGTTATTACCCCTTGTTTAACCCATACCATCTGTCGACTCTATCGTTCACTTTTGCATGCTGCCATTGTTAACACCCATGTCAAAGATTTAAACCGTCAGATTTCTCGCCTTAAATGAAATTCAAATTTACGTATTATGTCCACCACACCACAAACGAGTGAGCTCACTAATTTGTTACTTATATCTGTAAATAGTGATTGATATATTTATATATGGCTGAGTTTGAAACCAGTATCGAAACGATCAATATTATATATCAAATCGCACTTATGATCTTTTGTACGTGATCAAAGTTACGGCAAATTAAAATTGGGTATATAATTAAACTAAACCATTGCTTGCAATGTGTAGATACATTTCCTTAAATGCAGGCATTCGATTTAAAAAAAATCGAAATAACTCTATATTTTGGGCTTAAACGAGCGCAGAGCTAACTATGTCTACCATTTCGTCATTCTATTTCTATGAGACTAGTACAAGCCATTTAAGCCTACTAATCTACTACTTAATCTTTTTAAAACGTTTAATGCGACGGTCACGAGCGTCCATTGAACCCAGTCAACGATAACGCACATTAACCTTTTAATGGATTTTTTTCTATATCTTAACCGATTTTTATAACGAATCGGCAATTATTAAGTATTTTCTCTTACCAGTTTAGCTATGCTTAAAAGGATACTATCCCGTATATTCTTTCGTATATTCTTAAGAAACGTAAAAATAGTGTCATGGTTTTGGTGGCGACGTACATCTGATGATTTGAATCTTTGATCCGAATGCAAAAATTACTATTAAGTCTACTAAACCACAGTGCATCACATAGTACAGAGGTTATGGACTTCCCTTTTAGCAAATAAAATGAATCCAAAGCTATTCCAAAATAAATACATTATAAAATTTAAAAAAAAATATTGCTTATACCGCCTGATCTCTTTTCTCATATAGGATTTTAACAACTATTATGATATATTACTATTTATCTATTTTAAGTCAAAAGACTAAATAAAAAATCCAGCACAAGAGTGCCCCATAAGAATGGGGTGTTTAATTTGTAACTGCAATCCGTGACGTCAAATATGAAAGTTTGACGTCACGGACGACACACATTGTTATGTCACTGCCAGATGTAGACAGGTGACGAATTTCATAAATCTGATTGGTGAGACCTCCATATTTCTATCGGATGCACTGTGAGACTTCATAGTAATGATACACGGGTGTAAGCCTGGATTAAGTTAATCGTTAAATTGTTAAATAGTATGCAAACATATCCCTATATTCATTGATTCTCTAATCTCTAAATCATACCGACACACGAAATGCACTTTTTGACGTCAAATTTGATACTTCATCGTACCAATACTGTCATATTTGTCGTCACAATTCACAATTTCGAGTGCGATATGATTTCATAGACAATCAAAAGCTCTACAGAAGAGTACTCCTATTTATTGGACTTCAATGTTGTCACAGTTTTATATCGGCTATAAATCCTAACAAAATTTACGTCCATCTGGGAACTGTCATGAGTTCCAAATGAGAACAATTATCTATCATTGTGCTGTGATATAGTATGTCTTATAAATGACGTTACAAAATTTATAGATCGGATATAGAAACGAAGTTTACATCATAACCAAGGTCCTACTTAATTTTACTCCGATCTTACTTCATATCTCCCTCATATCTGAACCCGAATCAATAATTTTATTGTTTTTTATCTTCTTTCATTTGCCAATTCCCCATGAGACGGTAAGCCTAATTTATTATTGCCCGAATGCCGGGGACTGGTTTTTCACGAAAGATAGAGTTTTAGAGCATAGAACCACCACGCTGCACAATTCACCCGATGAGAACAGCGATGGCGGGCTTTGACGGTTATTATCACATGCAAAATAACATTTGGTTCCAATAATAATGTATAACGTAATATGGCAGCAAATTAGCAAGTGAGTGCAATTCTTAATTAGACACTACATCTTCAAAAATTTGAAGTTAGGGCTGGTTGTTTGATTTGATTTGTGACATAACATTGTGACGTTCATTGAAATCCAATAAAATATTTTTCAACTGTTGGCTTCTATGGGCTAGCTCCAAATGAATGAAAGCAAATAGCGCAATAGACATTTTCTCTCATCAAGTTTCATATCATTAAAATCGTTGCATGACTTCTAAAATGACCCCTGTTATACGTTTAGCTAGATCCTTTTTATGTCTAGTTTTGGATGCCCCCCTTTTCTTTCGGATAATTAGGAAGCATGAGTTCAATGTTTCACGAATGATACCTACCACCAACGAACGTTTTCATAAAATTCTACTTACTCGTATATTCAGGAATATTCTGGCAGAGCATTTGCTATGATATTCAAACTTATGATATCAAACTTGACAATTCCATACAAGAACTGTCAATTGCGAGGTAATAACATAATTTGACGTTTTTTTAAAATTTGTCATAAGAATTCGGTCCTTAAAAATATTTTACATCAGTTTGAAGTTGGTGGTAATATCTTTTACCAAAAAAGGTAGCATGTGAAAGTGAAAATTTCGGAAAATTTCTGTTTTACAAATAATTTCTGTTAAAGTGTAGGATTTTTGTAATTTTTATAAATCAATTGTTTTTTTACACAATACCGCTAAACTAAATTTTCGAGATTTAAAATTATTAACCTGAACTTTTCTGCAGATTTCAATCCTACATAATTTTAATCTTGTCAGTTTAGTTTCGTTTTGTATAAGAATTATTACCTTTTTAAGCTAAAGAGGTAGCTGATAAAGTCGATATTCCAAGGAAGTAAGTATGAAATAAATTTAATTTTCTGGAAATTACTCCGAGAATGGTGATACCGAAAAGTTACTTAGGTGTTTGGATATATATATTTTTATTGCTAATAAATTATAGGCACAGTAGAGAAACTAAATCCCATAGCTACACGAAGTTAGAAATTTTAAGGTTTTTACAATTAGTAATAATACAAAAAAAGCTAAATTACGAATTATTAAAATATCTCAGTATGTGTTTTATTATATCTGTGCTTTTTATGTTTTTTTGGAAGTCTCACGGCAATTAAATTTGGTCTTCATATCTATGACATTGAGATTGCATGTGATGTAAATTTTGACACTACTACATACGAGAAATTTCAATTTCGATCCACTGATTTAACTTACTACAAATAAACAAACATCGTAGAAAATCTAAACTTTTTTTTTCAATGAAGTCGCGCCGTATTTTCTGTATGACAAAGTGTCAAATTCAACATAACAAGATAAAATCGCTGGGTTATAATTTAATTTAACTTCGTTTTATAAACCATATGCTTTGAGGCTTCCAAATCATATAAAATTATGACATAGTAATGAACTTAACGAACCCCTTTTACAGAAATTGCTCCAATTCACCACCAACAAATGTCACCAATACGCTCTCTTAAAAAGAGCGACTCTCCAACAAGCCTTAGCAAGCGCACCGATAAAACCCCCACGACCCCTATCAGCCTTACCCCTATAGACGAAACCAAGGCCCTGGACATGAACAATATTAACGGAATCAACGGGATCAACAGCAATCAGTTAACCCCCGAAACCCCTATTGATATAAAAGAGATGAAGGATATCCAAGACCTGAAGGAGCTAGAGATGGAAATTGTGAAAAAGTCGACGGAAGCGACCCAAGTGGCACCTGGGGTGGTGGACACGACTGTGGTCAACGAAACCCCCACTGGGGGCCTGACCGCAGCCGAAGTCCTAGACAGGGCTCGCACGAGATTCGACAAGTTTTGGGGCAAAAAGGAAGACGACGTTTAGTCCATTTCGAAAAATAAACTATAAATTGTGACAGTTTATTAAATTACCAATCAGTTCCTAAAGCTTTAGAATGTGTAACATGGGAAGCGTTATGACCTCGAAGGTTCAGAACCAAGACCCCAACTGACGACATTTAAAACTACGAATTTCGTTTTGTGGCGTTAAATTTGACTTAACATCATAGTGATCTGTCTTTGTTACATTAAGAATGTTTATAAGCTTTAATAATTCTGTAATGACGTCATAATTATGGCGTCAAATTAATCCACTTGATACGATTAAGACAAATTTGACGTCACAAATTGCAGTTACGAGCGGCAATTATGGTATGAGGTACAATTTCAGTGTCAAAGAGTATTTGACCTGTAGGCTAAAACTCCTTATGACACTCAAATCGTAATATAACCTTATGACACACAAATTGCAGCTACAAGTGTGATAAGAAACCAACGACACGGAAAATCAGGTTTTCGCACTACCACTTTTTCGATTACAATGTTACCCATGTGCAGTTAGAATTGAAATGTCTGTCTGTGGCATCGTAGCGCCCGAAGGTATAATTTTTTTTTGTTTCATTGGTCAAATATTCAAGATTGTTTGATGAATATTAAAAATAGGTAATAGATGGCCATAACTCTCTCTATATGAGTATCAGTCAAAAGGGCTTGATTAGAAGAATAATGTACACGGCATTGTAAGGCGGGGGTTTTTTAAAATTTTTAATTCATACAACGTAAAAATGAAAGCCGAAATAATACTTCAGAGGCTTTTATTTACTGTTTGAGACGTATCTGCGAAACAGAAACGCTAATCGTTTTTGAGTAAACCATTGCCATAGTTTTTTTCTGAAAGTAATCATATACAGCCCTAAGATCACATGCAAAAGTAAAATAAAGAAACTCCTGTCACTTCATAAGTTACGCGTCGCGTAGCATAGATACTATGCACGTGTCAGTCTTCAATCTTCAACAGGGTTGTCTCAAGTAAACACTTAGAATGTTTTGAATTAGTTTGTATGGAAAAATAAATATGCTTTTTTGATTTAATATTTTTACAGGCGATTCATTATGAAATATGCTTATGCACCCTACAACAGTATTTCGTAATTCCTTTAAACGTTTTATATTATTAACTTAAATAAACAAAAGTACATGTATCAGATTTGCATCGTTTTAACTCTGTGGCAGATTAACTCCCTCTGTACTAACGAACCTTAACAATGTAATTTATAAAAGTGGTGGTAGTGTTAAAGGGTAGGTTTTGTGGGGTGGAGAGGTTAGTATATTATAGTCTAAAAATAAACTGCCACAATTTACAGTGTCACTGAAAATTGTAGTGGAAAACGAGCGGTGTTTATAAAACTAGCTTCGCTTTAAACGACAAAATGTAACGATAAACTAGTATTTATTTGATAACTTCTCGACGAATTATGATATATCACTGTCTGATAGGAGTGTGATGGCTTGTGATAGTAGTGATGACCTTGACGATTAGCTAGAATAATGTGATTATATTGGTTACCTACTATTAATAACATTGTAATTTTTATCTATAAGAATTTCAATTTGGAATACAGTTTCCTTTTTTTTATTCAAAAAAAAATATGTAAACTTTTACTAAAAATTAAAAATCTAATAATGTTATACTTAATCTATTATAAGGGCCCATGTAAACCACAGCTAGGAGATAGTTTATTTAGCAGATACTGCCAAGCTTATGAAACTAGATGATATCGCACGCAGTCTGTTGTGCGTTTCGGTCCCAACTGTAGCGGGATCACAGAACATCTTAATGCGTCTAACCTGCTTCATGTGCGAGCCTAATGTTGCAAAGGTTCAACTTTAGGCCAATCAGACAATAATTAGTCATTTAGAAACCAGAAAAGGTCAACAAAAGTCTAATAGCTCGACGAATAAATATATAAGTATATGGCCGACTGTTGAAATTGGTTGGACATATCTGTCAAAATTTTCAAATATTTTTAGCCACTCCTAATTGAGACTTTTTGTGAAAATAATGAAACTAAGCTTTTCTCCGTATTACTACTCAAATATTGTTTCGGAAAAAACATTTTATTGAAATTGTTTTACGTACCGAATTCCTAAACAGGAATCTGGACTATATCCTACATGGATGTCAAGATTCCAGTTTATGAATGAATGATTCCAAATTATGGACAGTGGCTAAAAGTAGCTCATTCTGACTAAATTATGTATTACTCAATTACTATACCCGTTAAACTAACACCGTAATTATCGTCCGATCAAGGTAGTGGTCTGGATGGGCCCTTACTATATATAAAGACTCATTTTTGATATTAGCCATCATAATCCCTTAACCTGTCTCTGAATAATTTTCAAAATGTCGTCTTACTTTGCTATCATTGTAACTTTAATAAGTTTCTTGGCGTACCCCTGTCAAAATCAGCTTTGTATACCGTCTGTCTTTCCGTCCATCATATAGTAAAAATAAACCATACAAACTTCCAGTGCAGAATTTACCGTCATATTGAATGGGTTAATTTGTCTATAACACATACAATTATCTTCTTAATACTTATAAAATTAAATTTTTAATGTAAAGTAATAAAATGTTTCTTTGAATGGTTCTAAGCAAAATAATCATAGCATTTATTTTAATCTGCTTCTACGTTTACGTTCCATGTTTGAATTTGACGGTTACTGTATCTACTAACAAATTAAAAAAACTATCAAAGTATACTTGCGTAAATGTAGTAAGCCGTCCAATGTAGTATTTTTTTGCAAACTTTTGAAAATGTAACGTAATAATTACATAAATAATATTTTATTTAAAAATGTACCACTTCATAGAAGTGTAGGCTATATTGAAAATATTTTTTGAAAAACTTCTGTTTTATCTGTGCCTAATACAAAAAGTTCGATTTTCGATTTTGTGGCGGGAACCTTGAATAAGCTTTCTTAGCGTATACTGCATGTAAAAAAAAAGTAAAAATATGGATATATCTCGACAATCCTGTCGCCTTTGTTTATCGACGACGGAGTTCAACGTTTCTTTATTCAGTAATTATTCCGAAAAAGTTGATATGCTAGGCAAAATATTAGCCTGCTATGATCTGGTAATCAAAAAATCGGATAACTTGACGTATATATGTTATAATTGTGCGGCAAATGTTGAAAAATATTACGAGTCTATTACACTGGTGAAGAAATCACAGGAAAAGGTCTGTAATTCAGGTAAAGCTAACCACAGAAGCCAAAACACTAATGATAAAGCTAATACACGAGTTAGTACGTCGTATCTTCGGGAACAAGTAACAGATGCTGATTACACGTTTTCATTCCTAGACGTATCTTTTAGCAAAGAAATCGCCGAAGAGCCGAAACAATCTAACTCTAGCGCGTTCTTCTCCTACTTTTCATCACCCAACGTGAATAATAATGACAGTTATAAATGGAAAACTCCAAAAACACGTAGTCCCCGTTACGGTGATGTGAAAAGCGAGAAAAAACGCGAGGAAAAACGCAGCAACCTCGAAAAATCGCGACGCCGTCAGTCGAAGGATCTTTTCGAGTCTCAGTCCTCGGTCGACGATGAATTTCGTAACGTTAGCATGGACTGGAAATTGACGCCAGACGAAGATATTATAAGACGCGTGCGGGAAAAATGCTTCGGTCGGTCGGATTTTTGAATTTTTAATATTTGAATGCTCGTAGGGTTTCTATTAACTCACCATTGTCACTCTTAAGAAAACTACGGTACAGGTTTGAGTGCAGTACCAGATTGGTAGCAGAGAGTGACTACGACTGTTTTACCTTACAAATGTATTTAAAAAAATGCATTGATATTTGACAACAATACTCTCGGCGCTATTACAATTTGTGCATCGACTTTAATATAAATATAATGTTATGTTTAATTATTGTGTGATTATATAAACTATTGAAGAGTATATTAATATGTTGTGTAAACGGAATCGTTTTCGACGGAAGTCCTAACATTAATTATTCCTAATTAAATTGACAAACTTTATTTTTTTCATGTATTTATTAAATATCTGAATGAATAGTTAACTAATAGGTTGAATGCGATCTTATTTCGGAGATTAGGTACCTGAAATCCAAAATTAATAATATGTTTGATTGAAACAATTTCCATGGAATTCCGTAGAACAGGGTAATTTATCGTTGATTTAATAAAGTGCATGTCGGAACTGACCGTATTGCTATATAATCAAATTCATTCGAAGCCAGGCCTACCACTGAGAAAATAAAACAGTTTTTTAAGACTTATCATAGACATTGTAAGCTTGTACAACAAATGGTATTGTTTTAAAGACATTGAAAAACTAATGTAGCCCGACATTAATATCAAAACAAGCAAGAAAATCAGTTGTTAAATTAAATATTTCAAGATAAATTGTATTTCCGTTAGCTGACGATATCTAAAGCCAGTTTCGAGACAAATTTTTAACCACCAAAGATGTGTAGACCTGCATTCGTAAATAAATTGCGACTGGCCCTAAGTGATACTATCGTGAAAAAAATTTAAAATATGGTTAACTATAGGTAACTTCAAACTGATTGTATTAAATGCGAAAAGATGCGGTCAGTCATTTTTAGCTTCTTTATGTGTTGTAGAATACTAAATACTGTCATAATATGTGTCAGGCATTTTACTTGTATACTATCTGAAGATTTTGTACGTATTAAGGCCGTAACTTATTTTATAGGTTTATTTTTGAACGATTATTTACTTGGTGAATGTAACTGCTTATTTCACGGTTGTTGGGACTGCAAAATTGCAGTTCTGTTACGTACTAACGATGTAAGAAATTACGTGGCAACTAACGATTTACAAATTAGTGTTCGAACTTACAACAGCCTCGGCTATTTCGATACCGTTAAATCAACTGTAAGAACTACATACAAACTGCAATTCTGCAATTTTGTTGAAGAAGGGCGACTATTTAACAGCACTGAATTTTAGACTGGTCCTGCATGGCAATGGGAGTTTTTTTTTCTATGTGAGATACGAAGTTAAATGTAGAAAACATATCTTGGCTGGTACAGGACAGACAGAGACGTAGAAAACTCGACATATATTCGAGGAAAGCTCCTTTTGTAGATTGCAAGGCAAATCTGAAACTCAGGTTTAGCAAAATGTCTAAAATTCTTGAATTGTCGTTGAATAGCAATTAAAAAAAAATGCATCTGAAAAGTCTCTTGGTTTTTAAAACCTATACAAATAATTGTTGTGTGTACTAAATATATACTTTCGTGTTCTTACTATGAAATGAATATATTTCTTAAGGGATTCCTAAGTACCTACCTAACTTATGTGTATAAGCATAATATACGATTAAATTATTTAATTAAATATTAAGTTTGTTGAACAGTATTTAATTAATTTAACAAATATTAAATTAAAATGTAAAATGTTGATGTACCTTCAAATGAAGTTAATAAATAAATTTAATAATCGTCTTGATTAAAAAAACGTGTTTGGATTTAATACACACGTACATATAATTAATGTAATTAAATATTGTTGTGTTGTTTTATAGTCGAATCTATAGGAGCTCTTTGTTTGTATACAGAACTGTAAAACGATGTAAACTCACTGAAAAAAAAACCCTTCATTGGTTTTATCATAAAATGATTGTTATACGAGTCAAATTTTCTTCCGCACAAATAACATTGTTTGTAATTAATTTTTGACCCTCAAGATGTTAGAAATAGACTCCATAGCGTAAAGAGTTAGCTTTGCTACGGGTTTTTAGCGTGATTTGGAATTTTCAGTTGTAAAATCAAATGGACACCTCGAATAAAATATAAAAAATGAGTGTTGATCTTTTATTGAAAACATTACATCATATTAATTCGACTGTACACTATTCTTTTATTGCCATCATCATCATATGACCCCTTTACCAGCCAACTCCCACTATGAGCAGGGTTTAGGCCGTAGTCCACCAAGGCCCAATGCAGATTGGTGGACTTCACACTCCTTTAAGAACATTAAGGACACCTCTCGGGTATGCAGGTGTTTCACGATGTTTTCCTTAACCATTGAAGGAAGTGCTATTTGAATTACTTAAAACGCACATAACTTAGACAAGTTAAAGGTTGCTGGGATTCGAACTCGGCCCCCGAAATACTTATAATATACAGATAAACACCGAGACACTGAAAAAACGTTCATCTTCACACAAACATTTTCCAGTTGTGGGAATCGAAACCACAGCCTTGAACAAAGAAATCAGGGTCACTCGCCTGCCTGCCTACGCCACTCGGCCGTCTTACTAATAGATCCACCAATAGGTATCTAATATTTCACTATAATATACAACTCTATTTAGCAGACTAGGGACACACTAGCAGAGAATTAGTTTGCGGAATGATATGCTATGAAAATTAAGCTTAAAGCACCGCGAAAATCAGAAGAATCTGTATGGTGTAATAATCCACAGCAAACGTATCTTCGGCAATGTACCTTTTGCGCACGTTTCGCTCCGAAACCGGAGCATCCTCAAATTAAATTAGGTTTAATTTTCATAATAAATCCCCTAGCGTATCCAGAGCTTCTTTGGATTTTTACTCACTACCGGTTTTCGGACAAGGTTGGGCAATCTCCAGTAATTTTCCAACTACGCGAGAGGTATTACACTGCAAAAGTGTGTGCGCAAATACAAGTGCACACACAGGGAATTGTCCCTCATCATATTCCGATGGTGCGTACACCTTTGAGCAGCTTGGAGAACTCTCAGCCGTGCAGGTTTCCTTCATCGATATTTAAATTGCTTCAATTAAAATACTCGTTCCCTCGAAAGTGAAGCCCTAAACCGCTTGGATAACATGAAAAAGAAACACAAATAAACAGTTAATTCATGACTTTATTTCATATTCACATCGAATCGTACATCAAAATTTACTGAGAACATTTCCCGACTCAACTACCTAGACACTTATTAAAAAAATCACATTCAATATATTAATTAAAAGCTACAATAGTTTGTGTTAAAAACTTTATGGCAGGCAACACAATAAACTGATAAAATACTACAAAATAAGCTCATTACAATATATAATCGGTATAAAGAATTAATTATTAATTATATACACCCAATCTTAACATACACACTACATATATTAAATCCAGCACGACGGCTATGCGTTTGTTGAGACTCAAAGGCACAGTATTGGCAAGGCATTTATCAAGACGGAATTCTATATACGTAGCTTAATGTTACAGTAGGTACGAGTCGGGCGTAGGAGGTGGCGTGAAAATTTACAACCAATCACAACTCTTGTTACTTACTTTGTTTCTCAAGTAGTACGCTTATTTTACGCCAATGTAAATGCGGGCTGCGTTAATGATATTTTGCCTTTAATTGTAAACAAAAATACCACACCGAGAAGGGGTTAAGGCCGTACCACTCTAGTCCAGCCGGGATCGTTGGTCAAAAATAATTGGTTTATATAAATTCTTCGTTTTTTTTTGTTTTAGGTCTGAATGCGCTTATCTCTGGAAGTAACGGTCTGATTTGAATTGATTTCAATGGAATGGTTGATTTCCATTTGATAGCGCAATTCTTGATGAAGGTGTTATGAACTTCAACGTCACTGTACGAGCCTTAGGGACCGACCAATAAGAATTAAGGATTGAGGCTTGTGCGACGAATGAGTGGGAAAATTGCGAATAAATGTTTAAATAGAAAAATACTTCTCCCTTTTATCCGCGGAGAATCGAAAGTCATTTGCTACCGCTGGCCAGCGCTCTTCAAGGCAACTAATATGAAAAGCTGACACTGCCCTGTCCTGTTACTGCATCCCTTAAGTCTCACCTTACGCTACCCTTATTCAACAACGTGCAACCGTTTTCTGATAAGTCAATCAGCTGGATATAACGCGAGGCTCCAAGCATTCAATCACGCTATTAAGTAGCTTGTAATACTGACAATGCGCGAATAAATGCTAGAGCCAGATCACGCGGGCGCTGCTGGCACCATTTAGCAAACCGCGCTTGCCATTCGTTACGGTGAAACCGTAAACAAAAACCACTAGGCAAAACTAAATCGAACGAATATAAAACATCAAGAAGAGCTTGAGTAATCGGCACTCGGCTAAATTAGCACCATAGCGTTTCGCTGCTATAGGTGTAATAACGTATAAAAAAGGAATAAAGTAATTCTGTCGAGGCTTCGACTTCTACCGGGCTGATTTATAGGCGATATCAAAACCGACAAATCAGCAAACGGTTTTACCAAGACACTACACTGCTCATATTACAAATATCAGCTTTAAGACATGCAATGTAGACACATTTAGCATTTATAATTAAAAATACAGCGCATTAATCAGCTACAGTAGCGTACTGAAAAATGTATCTACAGCGTAAATTTTATAGTCCACATTTGAATGACGGTTGGTCTCATAGTGTTGGCCAATTAACATCGATAATTTAATCGTTCAATTTAATATTCTACATCGATAATCTGTTATCCGCACAAACTTTTTGCTTGAAGCTAGGCAAATGTGCAACCAAAATTGTATGTAATATGTTTAAAATTATGGTCCCAAAAACAATATCTTTAATAATAATATATTCAGTACGCAAATTCATTGTTTCTCTTGGTCTCGATATTACATAAATAGAAATTGTGAAAACAATCTGCAAAATTAAATCAAAATACGATAAAATGAAAAATTGGGATAACTGAGGAATATTCCATATTTTTTTTTATAAGTTTATAATAATTTTGGATAATTTAATTGTAAAAATATATTTTATGAAAGTGATATAAACCGCAGCAAACAATTAAATAAGTCAAAACAACATACGGAAATAGCAATAATCGCTTAAATATTGTATTTATCCAATCATATATGATTCAGTAGTTTTATTGATTTATAAATAAAACTGCAAATTTTAGCGATCCGCCATGACAGGAGAAATGCCGAATCCAAAATTATGACGTCACTTCTATATAAACATAGTTTTGTACAGCTTGAACTTCGAAAATCTCTGCGTGTATCAAGTATTTTGTGATTTCAAACTATCGGTTACTAAGTTTTCTATCAACACCAAAATTAAGTAATCTTTAGCTATGGAACAACTAATAAAATAAATCTGTGAAATAAAAATGAGTATTCAGATAATATGCTTACGGCGAGAAAAACATGTCAAATTTTATATAATAACTTATATTTCAAAATATGTACTTTCTCAAAAAAATTATTATTATTCAGTATTTTTATTTAAATCATACATTTATTTATATACTAGGCACATCAATATGAATTAAAGATGAAAATGTTATAGATATCGTATTTACAAGTTATTTATTATAGTAGTATTTAGTAAATATAGTTCAATTCAGCATAGCCTTTGAATGATGAATTCGAATTTGTTTGAAAAAACCACAACTAAGTTATAAATAGAAACCATGTTTGTATATATATGTCCAGATAGACAGTCATTTAAAAATATACACAATACTAGGAATTTATTATTAATATATTAATATATTTTATTTATTCAGAATAATCCAAGAACGATCTTTTCCCACCTAACTAAAAATTTCCGTCGAAATCGGTTCAGTATTTTCAGCAGTAAATTACATTACTCCTATAGTATAGGTAATGTATACTTGATTATAAAAGCCCCATCTAAATTGGTACAGCCGTTCCACAAAAAATAATGAGAACAAGTTCGCTCAGAAGAAGAAGCAACACTTTATTGCACGCATAAGTTAAAGGAAAAGAAAGAGAAGTTATGTTACGAAAAATGCCCATAAATATAGTGCCGGTAATATACGGAATTTTTCGTATTTTACTATTTTGCATATTTGCATATAATAATTACCTGCTTTACGTCTCAAGTCAATTCTGTTACGTAATATTATTTATTATGCGCGACAAAGTTTTTTTGTATTTCATTGGCATGTATGGGAACCTCACAATCTGGCAAATACCACCGAATTTAAAACTTGCATGTTACTATAGGAAATTATTTCAATAAATTGTGGAATTTAATAAAAATTTTTATTTTTAAAATTTTCATCCATCATATACAATACAATGCTGGAATACAAAGCCTCTTTGTGAGATGTAAACACTTTCTAAAACAAAGAAATCGTAAATAGAATTAGTGATTTCAGAATTTCGATATCTTATTTCTTATTATTCAAATTAAAAATATATAATTATTAATTAAAAAAAGTATTTACAAAAAAAACATTTCAATTAAAAATATACGAGAAAATTGCTGTTATTTACTTGAAACAAGCCATCAATATATTTAAGTTAATGTATCAAATTGTTTGGAAGCAAATAGCCTATTGTAAATGTTATTAAGCTAACATAATAATACGGTTTTACTTTTTACTTAACGTAACATTTTAAAAGTGATAAAAAACTATATTTAACAAATTCTTGAATCGAACATAATATTTTAACCGTCTATAACATTATAAGAGGCATACCAAAAAAATAATAATTAACAATATAGCTACATTAAAAAATTAAAACAAGGTATAATAGAAAACAAATGAAGAATAAAAAGTTAAAAGTGCTGTTCCAATTTTAAAATTGCGCGCCCAACAACTAAATCACTGTACCACAGCTATTCTAGGTAAGCAATATTCATTTCTGACTTAACTATATGACTTCACCTGTTGCCCGAGATTTTATCAGATTTTTTTTATTTTTAGAAAATCCTGCGGGAATTAGTTTCACCGGGATAACGAAGCCATTAGTTATATCGTGCATAAAAAAATGTAATTTTCTTATACTTTTCCAAAATAAATAGTACTCTAGGTTTAGACTGAGTTTAAGCTCTTCTGCATACAAACACTTTTCATTATGTATATGAACTTTAAATTATTTTTAAGCGTGAAGGTTTCCTTAAAAATATGCATAAAAAACAAGTGGAAAACCAGAATCAACATGAAGCAATCAGTAAGAAAAAAATGTTTATGGATATTATCGTAAATTGTCTATGGTGGCAAATTATGACAACTTATTCGTTTAGCCGCGCAAATATAACAAACAGACAGATGTACAAAATTACTCAAACATTATGTTATTCTAATAATCTGGTGATTGACTAACTTCATACTTTTTGAATAGGTGTTGGTGTAGTATACTAAATTTCATGTAGAACATTATTAAAAGTAGTGACAAGTAAAAAATAACTAAAACAATGAAAAATAAACTCAACTAAATCTAAAAATATTATCACAATATCAAACTATAGTCTAAAGCGAAAACGTTTACAAAAATAAACTCTAATAGCATAAGAGCCAGCGAAAAAAAATAATAATCATATCAACCCCCAATATACTTTTCATGCTCTTAAACTTAAAATAATTATTTCCCTCGAAGTATATTATAATCTATGAGATTAAAACCGCTACTTTCTATCTCGCTCGCTCTTCTCTTCGTCTTATAAAATAATAACTAAACAAAAAAAATCGCCTCAACTTTGTAATACTGAAAGACAGGGCTCGAAATAACATTTATTAAAAAAAAAAATCTTTAAAGAGATCAAGACCGTATAGAACATTATAAATAGTTTAAAACTATTTTATTTCAAAGGCAGCATATGATTAAGCAAACACCGTTCAAATTGCCCGAAAATAAAGTCATAGGGAAGTAGTCGACACAGAGAATTTCGACCTTAATCTTTTCAAATAGAGTTGCAAATACAATGTAATACTTTAACCTTTCAGGCAGTTTTAAAGTACTCAAAACACCGTAACGTCAGAGTTAAATAGAACTTGTCTAGCTGTCATTAAAGCTCAAACTCGTCCACTATACAACCAGGTCTATCGGCTGAAAGTTTGAAAAATAAATATTGTAGCACTCGATTTTCGACACTAAAAACTAGTATCATAAAGTCAATTTTACTTTGACAAGTATATCGATACTCTGAATAGGTACAGCGAAGTTTCATATTCTATATGCAATATATCCGTAATCTATGGATTTATATTTAGTAACGTTGTTATTACCAATTTTAAACAAATACCAATTTTGACGAGCAACTTATCAGATTGCAGATAGATTGAATATAGAAAACTGACGTTTATCTAGTTCATACGTGCGATCGGAATTTGACGTTTAGTGTAATCTCAACTACCAGGAAATATAAAGGTAATAAAACTATCGTAAAAGATTCTAACAAAGAAATTGTAAGGTTTAAAAGTACCCCAACCCAGAGCTCATGGCTCTTGGTTAAGGCGATTAAAAAAGAACAAATTTCGAACCCTGTCACAACGTTAGAAAAAACTTAGGACAGAAATCTATACACAGACTAACAATGCAACGTCGCCACTTACAGTATTTTTTTTTTTACTTTATAATTGTTTTACAATATAATGACACAACATCCATATTATTATTAAAAAACGCGAAGAACTATTTCAATCATCGAAGTTTACACGACTTCCATTTTATTAATAAAGTTAAATATATGAAATCTGTATATAAAAGATCTAGTTTACAAAATACATGACGCCAATTTACGCCTGCATGGAGAGAAAAAGCCTTCGTTTCGTTTACCTTTTATATAGATAAGAAAATAATAGACCATTTTTCACCAATACATTTTTTATTTAGTGGCGTGACCTGTAAGTTATGACCAAAGATTTAAATTGTAGATAAGCCTTTATTGAAGAAAAATGACACTCATTTCCTGTTTAGAGACACTGCGCTAGTGAACGCAGGCTTCAGGTACAGGCGCAGCGTCCATTTGGAAACCCAATAGGCAACGCGGACTATGTGACCTCGATAACCTTGAACCAGTAGCCAGCCCACAGCAGGTCACGGGTCTTTTCTCAGAATGAGAAGATTTGATGGCTTGACTTCACACAGATTTGAGAACATTATGCAGAACTCTGAGGCACGCGTGTTTTCCTTCGCCGTTAAAACAAGAGATATCCAATTGCTTAAAGCGCACATAGCCCCGGAAAGTTAGATTTAAACCCAAATGGGTTCGAACTGGGTTCCCCCGAAAAGAAAGCCGAAGTTTTAACCACTTGGTTATCACTAACATGTGATCATTGTCGTCAAAGCGCCATCTACCCGGGTTGAAGCAGGTCTATGCTCTTTAAAAATTCTTTATTTCCCTCTGACCAACGATAAAGGCCTGTGCCCAGAAGTGGGACGACAATATGTTTAGTATTATTATAACAACCTAAAAGAAACCTTCTAAAGTTTAATGGCCCTAGAAAAATGTGTGACAAAATAGCTTTCTATCCCCCATTAAAGGCGAGATCGTATCTTCAGTTGAAATCTCTGGTTATATCCCTTTCGCTTATGTGTGCGCACACTAACGCACAGACGAATCTGACCAAGCTTTAAGTGATGGATTCTGACTGGGTAAGCAAAACACCCGACCTAACTTAGGCTTAACCACCAGATGAGCACTTCATATAGTCGTAACAGCACTAACTATTCTACAGCCTTTAAATATCTCGTAATAAAGATTGATTTTGCAAGTTTCTAGCATTTTCCTGCTAAAGGTCTGCCCTGGTCGAATTCCCCATGCACGCCACTATTATGGCCTTCTCAAAACATATCCACTCAATACCGATTCTACTCAAATACAAATTAAGATGTTAGCGCTTTAACATGTGACATAAAGTAAATTCTTCAACATTCTGTGTTAATGTCAGAAAGCAAAAAAATACTTCTATCACATGGTTTAATTTGATTCAATATCGAGTAAGAAAGCCGTAAATCAGCAATAAGAATCCAGCTTGCAGCCATGTAACAAAATTGAAACAGTTTTATTTTTACAATTGCAGCTGCTATTTATGATTGATGCCAAGCGTGAGATTTTCAACCTCCGTTTACTTATTCGATCGCGTAAAAGTTAACTAAGATTTATATGATATCGGAACAGCGCCATCTCGTGACAATACTGTTTCCCAGTACTGTAACAAGATGGCGCTACTAGTAAACGTAGATAGAAAATCTAATATTTGGCACTCTTAACATTAGATTCCTATTTTCAGTTACATAGTTTGTAGAATGCGTCCATCCAGCGGACATAATACAATTATTTTTTAAGTATAGAACAAATATAGTGTCGTTAGAGCATACTTTTGATCGCAAAAAATACATACAACTATAACAATTCTAAACACTACACATACACCACGTTTACACTAAGTGAAAAGGTAATAAATGACAAAATGACGAAAATATATCTTATTCGTTTTTTCTCACTATGACTACGATATATTTGTCTCTATATGAACACGCACAGAACCTATCGCCGATCACTTTACACAAACATTCATAGTTAAACCTTTTTAAGCACGAAGCGTTCTCTAAATTCTACAGAAACGGTAAAACCTAGTCGGCGAGCTGTCGCAAAATTTTGAAGAGGTATTTGATAGATGCTAGAAGTATGCAATACGTTTTCTGAAAAGGAAAACTTTATCCTGCCAGTGGGTGTGTGGTGACATGCCGAATCACATGAATCGCCTTTCATTGTAAAATTAAAAAAATGGACAGTTTAAAATGAAATCAAGTACACCTTCTGGCACGATTTCTTAAACAACTTCAAAGTCTGGCTCTACATGAGGTTTTAACTAATTTTGACAATTAATATACAATTAAATTAAACTTTTAGTAAGTAGAATAGTTATTTGAAATTCATGATTTTGTTTAACCGTTTTTACATTTCGAAGCATTTTGAGCCGACACACGAACCCATAAGTAAGGTAAAAGAAGTATGTTACAAACATCCAGGTTTTATCAAGTACCTCTTGAAAAGTATCACCAGCTCTTTGACATACATTCGTCTCCTTCTTACTTCTCGGCGGATGATGAACTGGAGGCTCTCCCCCGTCCCTTTTTCGCTTTCTTGTCTTCTGTATCTGGTCTGTCGTAAGTTTTATCTGTTGGTAGTGATTCGGGTTGCTTTTGACTTGGTGTTTGTTGAGGCTGAGGATTGGGAGTATTCTGAAACAAGATTATGATTCCGTGAGTTGAATTATTTGATTAAATACTGTATACACACCTCATCATCGACCTCGGCCTACTACAACGCAAGGGTATTTTCTCAGAATGCGAATGGATCATGCCGTAGTCCGCTATGAAATGCGGATTGGTGGACTTCACACGACTTTGAGAACATTATGGAGAACTCTCAGGTATGCAGGTGTCCCCTTTTCATTCTTCACCGTTAAAGCAGCTGATATAATTCATTTGCTTAAATACAACATAATTCTGAAAGGATACAGTCGCCTTGGACGGTTTTTTTTTATTTTACTATAAGTTAGCCTATGACTGCTATCTCATCTGGTGATAATTGATGTTCAAAAGTGCTTATAAACTAGGCCTATTTAAAATGAATGAATTTTGAATTTAATAATAGAAGGAAGGGACGAACAAGAACGGTGATAAGTGATGTTGCAATCTGAGTTCGTAGCGGGCAAATTTGTTAGCGGTACGGCAGTTATGCTATCATAACTGCCGTACCGCTAACAAATTCATATCCCTAAACGGTTGCTACTTGCGTTTTAGTACGAGGTCACTCGTACTAAAACGCTTTATTTCTTAGCGGCACGTCTTTGAAAGCAGGGTAGTAACCAGCAAAAAATTGTTTACCGAAACGTACCCCGAAAAACATACCGAAGTCCTGACCAATAGACTATCGTTTCAACTTCTAAAGGACAACAATATAATTCTAATTTGTATTTAATTATACCTTTTTCTTGCCGTGTTTATCTTTCTTGCAGCGCTCGTCGTCATCTCTTTTCCTTCCCATCACGCCCAACAGTTTGCTGACCATACTGTTTTTGCTTCTACCTTCGCTGCTTTCTGGTGCTTCCGGGGACTGTGGGACAACATATTACACGTATACTGTAGTGGGAAGTCATCTATCTAGCGTGAATTAACTAACGGTGGGTTCATATGTAAAATAAATGGTTTGTTCTACACAAGCAGCACTGGAGTAATTATTTCCGCGGCGTAACCCTAACAGGAATTCCAGCTCAAAATCAGCGCTGCCTGTTTTGAAAATACTTTTAGATACATAATGCCTTATGCACAATTGTCTCAAATATTGTTAAATCTGAATGTGCTTTGAAAACCAGAGGTCTTACCTTACATGCTTCCACAGATTCCTGCCTTTTCAATCCTTCCAACTTCTTAATCGACTCTCTCTTAGCTTCAATCTTCTCTTGCTGTTTCTTTTCTTTCTCTTGCTTTTCTTGCTTCTTTTCTTCTCTTTTCTCTTGTTTCTTTTCTTTACTCTCCGATTTTCTAACGGAACCACTTCGTTCCATAGCCTTTTCTTGCTTTGATTTTTCTTCGAGTTTAGGCGGCTCTTGATGTTTTTCATCCATTTTAAACTCTTTTCTGTCTTCTTTCTCCATCTTTTTAATCGAATCCTGTTTTTTCAACTCTTTCTCTTGTTTTGATTTAGATTTCTCCTTGGGTTTGAACTCCTCTTCTTTTAGAGAGGAATCAGACTTTTTCCGTGTTTTCGGTTGTACATCTATGACCTGAGGCGTTGGATCTTGGGTTGTGACCGATTTTTTACTCATGTCCAATGGTGGCATGCTGACATCTGTGCTTGATCTGCTGTCATCTAGATGATATGAGAAATATACAATCATTGGGTTGTAAATACTTTTTTGTTTATTTGTATAAAATGAAAAATCAACAATCGGTTTCTCTGACTTTATTAATATTGAAAGATAAACTTACCCAGGGTCATATCCCGTGAGGTGTCAAGATTAGACATGTCCATACTGCTGTCGACGAAAGATTCGTCGGAGAGTGACAATGACGCGAAGGACGCACTCGTCTCAAACGCTGACTTGTCCAAACTTGTCTTGGGCGATGATGTGAATATGCTTGGCGTACTCTGCTTGGCTGGAGTCCTGAAATAATACTGTTATCTGAATCTAACTCTAAAGTACGAAATAGGATGGAGTTCGGTTAGATTTACCCACCACGCCCGAAAATGGTTTAAATTTTGATTTCTCCAAATTGGTGAGCAGTGAGCATATTATTCCATAATTTCTCCCATGCAGTTAAGAAGCTCTCTTACTTAGACAACACAGCCCAATACAACATCACACCATCTTGAGTGACAAGACGTTTCGGCTTTCCGAGACGAGCTAAGCCCGCACGGATAGTGGTGGGCGAGGTTGATTGTGATGAGTGAACGTAACTCTACCTTACCTATTCTCGGAGTTCCTTATCTTTGGTTGCGGTTGCGTGTGAACTTCAAAAGCGTACCCGTAACCCAGCCAGCTGGGATTGCGTTAGTTACGATTTGAGGGTTTGGTTTTATGGGTTACATAACCTCCAGGGATCCATTATGGTTTACCAACGAGAGGGAAAATGTTCTATCATCTTTTTTTATCCAGCGAAAATGGGCATGTTGTTGTGTCCGGTCTGCGGAGAAAGGCAATAAGGACTGAACGAACAAAAAAATGACAAAATTCTTACCTAGCTTTCTCAGAGAAGTGGGCCCTTCTTCTTATACTTTTTTGACAGGGTGGATTTGTTTGGTTTGCCAGGGAGAGGCGTGGTGACGTCGTCGCGACAAACGCACTAAGAGGAGACAGGCCAAAATCAACATACTATACCGCCCTTATCATCTGAGTAGTCTGGTCATAAAGCGTTTATGCTGTCTCGCTCACACTCATTAGCGGTTATGGAGCTTCATAGCAAGTGACGGCTAATAGATGATAAAGGCGGTACTAAAGCGTTTGTTGGAACTCTTACCTAACCGGCAGTCTCACGGCATGGTGAGTAGGAGAGTCTTTCTCCTCTGCGATCCTGGGCAAGGTTGGTTCGTCGGGTTTGTCCGGCGGCGGCGGGGTAGGCGGCGCGGGGGCAGGGGCCCTCCAGCTATTTCCGCGGCGACTGCTGGTGACGACGGTACTCACGGTGTTAGAGCCCACCCCCGTACAACAGAGGGGAGATATTGAGCATTTTGCTTCTGCTGAACGCGGATGTAACCTATATTGAAAGTCTGCTTTTATAATCATCTAGCAGTTGTCGATCAATGGCATCATGGTACTTACTAAATAGCAATTATTAAAGAGAGTATTATATTCAATTAAAATATTTTCACTAGTTTTATACTTATTACTATAAGTCATTGTAATAGCAGACTGAGGCCCTGATATTATGTGTTTTTGGGCTTTAGAGAATTCTATCCTTTAAACAAATCTAAAAGCGTACTCTCAAACGCTGCGCATTCCCTGGAGATTAAGCGCACTGCAAATATTTTTGGGCCACGGAGGTTAATGTATAAGTTTTGTATGCTTCCTAAAATGTATGGAGGGATTTGACCTTATATTAAAATACCTAGTAGTAGTAAAACTGTAATTGCGATTGCCCGATCCCAAGATGTTTATATTTATCCACTTTCGATTCATCATTAAATCGGTCATTAAATCAACACCTCCGTGTTTCCATTATTTAGTACAGTAAAAATAAACATAAAGCAATATCGTGAAAAAAAACGTCGAACAAAATATAAATTATTGTCGAAGCAACAAAAAGCGTGCCAACAAAAATAAGGCAACTGAAAATGTGGCGACATAAATTGAAATGAATGTAACGATGTGCATTTAAAATGAAAAAACAAAAAGTTAAAATAAATCTGAAAATAAATACAAGAATCATTATTACAAAACAATTAGCTACAGGAAATTTGTTAGGGCAGAAAAGATTTATCTAAAGAGTAAATAAATGACTCAAAAAAATCTGAGTTTCCCCTTTATAACATATGAAATTAATATTCAATACAATCCAAAATTTTTAGATCGACGATTAAATTTTATTAATTGTGCTCTTCCTTCCCTTAAGATTTTGGATTAAATTGATTATTACTGTCGGACCTAAATAGTAAGCTCTGTATCTCCTGAATTTAGTTGTGTTTTGGCACCAATGTCTATTTATTTCCAGTAGCTAGAGAAGAATCACAAGATTTAAGAAAAGTAGAATGCATTCGTTTTCAAAAGTAGTTTAACCTAAATTACTCCTCTGTGCACGGGATGCGGCGTCCGACTTTATTTTGCATCACTGACTGACATAAGAATTAGTTCGCACTATCACCGCAAGCGGTTTTCGTCCCGCGTCCCTCGCTTGCACCTCAGTTTGAATAGATCTTTGATTAAAGTTCTTTGTGACTTGCAGCACATTACTTGTTTTGCTTCAGCAGTACGTTACGACTGTGATTACGATGCCTCACACTTAGCTGTCAGTATTAATGGCGATTTATAGAGTAAGCTTGCTCGATACAGATGAATTTTGAATTGAAATTTTGAACTTATGAGAATACCTCTCATCTCCCTGTCTAGCAGTCGAATATGCTTTGACTTAATATAAAGGTATACACCCACCTGTCAGGCGACAAAGCGCGTCGCAACAACGGCGAGGCGGGGTCCCGTCGCGGCCAAGCGCGCCTGCACTCGCGCGTCGCGAGCGGCGATGGGCTCCGAGCTTCGCAACCCCTGCTGTGTTCGGTGTGTGAGGGTTATATCGTGTACGTTATGGTACGTGCGTGCGTGGTATGACGTTACAGCTCTTGTTGAGGTCGTTTCATGACCGGATTCCATTTCAGTATACTCATCCTTATTGTTCTCAAAGGCGTCTGGAGTCCACTACTGTTGGATCTTTTGGGAATCTGGTTATGAGTATATCACTCCGAAAAGATCCAACATGAATATATGATTCCTTATATTGAAATCAAATCAATGCAAACGTGGACAGACAGACAAACACTATGACGGTGATATAAGGAAAAGTCATTAATAGAAAATTTAATCTAGAAATTGTAAGCCTAACTTCGAGATTGCATATGACGGTTTTGAAACATAAAGTCTCTTGGAAGCCGTTGACAGATTAAAAGAAACCTAAGACTGCGTGTTTTAAGGTCATAAATTCGACGAAATTGAACTTTAGAACCGTGAGTATTAAGTCCATCTTACTCTGAATTTATAGCAATACAATATTTGGAAACAAAGAGAAAATAGGTAAGAACGTTACGGTTTTGCTCATTTCACTATCACAATCTAGCGGTTTTTCCTCCCACCTAGAAGATGCCTATTCAGCAACTCAAGGGGCTCTTAGAAGAATAGGCATCTACTAGGTTAGCTTGATTATCTTGATTTCAAGTTACTCATACAGGTGTAAAGCTGAAACCGGCATGGCATACCGGATCTTTCTAGTGCGTTTTAGGAATGAGGAAGCAAAGCGCTTCGTATGAGTCCATGTGATAAATACGTTATAGTGCAGATCCTTACAATGCCTCGCAGTTCGATGGTGCAAAGGTGAGACAAACGAGATCAAAAAGTTCCTGAGCACACTCTCCCAAATAAATCTTGTATACAGACAGGCAACCTTGCGAGAATGTTTATGTTGGTTAAAAACCTAAACTAGTTCACTCGTTACCTGGTGGGCGAGGCAGGCGCGGGCTGCGGTGGTTGCGGCGAGGGGGAGGGAGTCCGAGCGAGCGGAGACAGGGGCATGTGTTGTAGGGACGCACGTCGAACCTCTGCCCCTCCTAGCTTGTGCTTCAAGCCGTGGAGGGAGGACGGTCTATGGATAAATATGAAATACACGTGATATAAGTGAACTTCTTAAATAAACTAATTAAAATCATCGTCACTTTACATTTCTACATACGACATTGATACAATATAATGAATAGCTCTCTCTCCTGCTGTACAAGTTATATCTTTCTTCTCTCTCATGTTACGATATATGCCTAAACGTGACATTGATTGATTTCAGTATCAATTCTCGTCTTGATGAAAATTGTAAATCGATCTTGATGAAAAAGATAGCTTGAACCCTGGAGAAGGATATTGAATACTTTTTATCTCGGAATAGCACCTGGATAACGTTCCAGCGGAATTTAAATACAGCAAATATGGCTTAACATTTATGACGTATGCTCGGCTTAAGAGTTACGTTTATTGACGACGTTTTGCATAGGGATGGTGTAGACACAGAATATTTTTCATCCCGGAATTTCTAGCACGTCTAGTAAAGTGCTAAATTAAAAGTTTAATATTAATATAGCTTTTAACTCAGCCAAACCAAATAATTAAACAGTGTTGTAATTAAAGTATCAATACACTTTTATTGCACATCAATTAAAAATATTACACAACACAGCGTATACCATTTTTTTACTTTATCTCAACACTGTGATCTTTTCCAGACAAACAACTACAGAAATAGGTCCGTGGTTTATGAGGCGGTTGAACCTGTGGAAACAAGCTAGTATAGCTATAAACTTACCGTTGGTAATGTGTGGTGGGGTGGGTGGTGTGAAGAGGCGAGTCGGCCGCCGGGGAAACTGTAGGCGATGGCAACTCGCTCGATCCGGCGGACACCATCTGAACACATTACACACCTTTTAGTTACACATTTCCAAGAACTCTAAGGCGCAGTGGTGAGTCGTCATCATCATAATCATGTAACACAATGTCCACTGCTGGCCATAGTATCCTTTGTAGGGAGTTCCAAATACCACGGTCTTGTGCCGATTGGGTCCAGCGGCTTCCTGCGACTCTCTTTATGGCACTCGTCCACCTCGTGGGGGTCTGCCAACGCTGCGTTTACCAGTGTGAGGTCGACATTAAAACACCTTGGAACCCCAACGTTAATCGGTTCTCCGAGCTATGTGCCCCGCCCACTCCCACTTTAGCTTTGCGACTCTTCGAGCTACGTCATAACTCTGGTTCTTTTACGGATCTCCTCATTCCTGATTGGATCACAAAGAGCTATGCTTGGAGTATCTCTAGATACTCCAAGCATAGCTCTTTATATCGCCCGCTGAGCGACTATTAGAATAACTTACAAAAGTTAATGCAGTGTTCTTAAAAAAGATTGATTGGTACTTTCTAAACTTTTTCTGGTTGTGTGGTTTTTGCAGTCTTTAGAAATTGCTCAGTTGCAGCATATAGTAGACGTCATCGATGTACGCCCACAGCTGGACTTACACGCAAAACAAATGCACGCAAAATGTTCCGCGTCATTAGTCCCACCAACGCATTTCACGACATGTTGCGTAACATGTCGCTGCAATGTTCCCTGATTGTGGGAGGAGTCCCGTGATCTGTAGTGGGCCGGTAATGGGTAGATATGATGATGAAGCTATGATTATCACAACTATGTTTAACCAAACTAAATACTATAGAGACTAATTATAATTTTAGAAGAAACCTGATGCATCTCCTGCGAAGCTCTCTTTGTGGAGATTCGTCGGAACAAGGAACAGCGCCGTCTGGGACGTGGGCGCGGCGGCGCAGACGCACGTCTTCCGCCCGCGCGTTTTCGACCGCCCGCCTGAAGTCAACGTTTCCAATTAAAATAAATGCAATAATATAAAAATGTTATGTTGGTTTGTGTACGCTTCAAAAACTCAAGTTCTGCACCGATCAAGCTGAAATTTAAGCATGATATATAATACGCATCAAGGATTGTTTTAATCTATTTTTCTCAACCTGAATGGTTATCACAATATGCCACAGCGAAACGTGGTACATCTAGTATAATATATTTATTAAAAATAAATATAAATAATAATAAGATGATTTAATGAGAAAAGTATGGACAAAGTATGGATAGTACTATTTTTAGATTTATCAACTTAGTCAGTTCAGAGTTTTGAGTCCAACAGAATTTGGTGATATATTCAGGTGATATATTCAACGTTCATTGGATATTTCTTATATCATGGAACAAAATATTTTTGTAGTTCCGCAGAAAGGCCATTCCACCCGCGATTTCAATTTTGGTTGACGGTCGATTGGCGCAGTGGGCAGCGACCCCGCTTTCTGAGTCCAAGGCCTCGGATTCGATTGCTAAAACTGAAAAATGTTAGTGTAATAATCATGAATGTTTTTCAGTGTCTGAGTGGTTCTATGTATAATATAAGTATATTATATATTTTATAAAAAAAAAAAAAAAAATCATCAGTCATCTCAAAACACAAGCTACGCTTATTTTAGGGCTAGACGGCGATGTGTGTATTGTCGAAGTATTATTTTTTTGTTTATTTATTTAATTAAGGCGATGCTCTTCCTATAAACTAGGCGCTGTTATTACTTGCGATCAGCAATTCTGTTGCGCTTCTTTCTTTTTTGCCCTTGACTTATCCCATCATTCGGGGTCTGCTCTCCAAGTTTTCTGCGCCAGGACTGTCTGTCTTGGGTTGTCACGTTAATCAGGTTTGCGTTTTTAATATTTTCGGCCATCGTCGTCCACCACGAAAATATTAATATATAAGAGTATTATTTGTGGAAAAGGATAGTACTATTTCAATCAACTCAGTTCGCCAATATTAAACGTTCATTGGATATTTTTTATGTCATACAAAATATTCTTGTAGTTCCGCGGAAAGGCAATTCCACCCGCGTTTAGTTAACAGCGAATAATATGGAAAAAAAACTATTTAAAATATATACATATAGATATATTATTTATTTGGATACTTTACCTGTATAGTAGTTTGATCTAATGGCGTTGCACGAAGCGTGGCGTGCGGTGCTGCTAACAGCAGCCGCAGGACCTGCGAATTGTAATTCGCTATTAAAGACCATAATATTATCTCATTTATTTTATTTATTTACTTATTTAATACACTTTATTGTACACCAAAACATAATAAAAAGTTTAACTCGAATAAAATTACAAATTTTAGGTCGGTACTAAGGCGGCATTATCGCTAACAAACGAACCAGGCAACTTGTCACAATAGAAATTAAATATTGAATAAAAAGAATAAATAGGTGATAAAACGGTGATACCCCAGTGGGTGGAACATAGACTTCACTTTCTGTGGGCCGAGTTCGAATCCCAACACGCACCTGTAACTTTTCTAAGTAATGTGCGTTTCAAGCAATTATAATGCCACTTGCTTCTAACGGCGAGGGAAAACATCGTGAGGAAACCTGCATGCCTGAGAGTTCTCCATGATGTTCGGCAAGGTGTGTGGATTCCGCCAATTGGGCTAAAACCCCTTCTCATTGTAGACCCGTGCCCTGTAATGATGGGTTGATGATGACGATGATTGAATATAATTGGGTGGTGGTGACGGCAGATCACAATGCAGTTGTCACCAACCCCTCCTTCTCGCGGATGTCGTACGAGGCGACTAAGAGATAATAACAGAGAGCGGGCATGTTCATTTACCATCTACTTATCACCAACCTGTGCTCATCTGTCCAGCGTGGTGATTATTACCAAACCTCCGAAAATCCAAAAAAAATACCAAAAATCCACTGCTCTCACAAGAGCAGTGGATTTTTTTTAGTAATAGTTATCGAAGGAAGATCAGGTGGGCCACCTGAGGGTAAGTTGAAAACCATCGCACATAAACGGAGCAACACTTCACACAGCGTGCAAGGGTACCCGGTGCTAAGCCTCTTATGCCAGTAACGACACCAGCAACAACGCTCTTCTGACCAGAACACAGTATTACAACAATGCTGCTTAGCGGCAGACATAAGCATGACAATAGTACTTTCACAGACGAGCTCTATCACAAAATCCATCTAAATCAAAAGCTCTTCGAACTACTGTTATGGGCTCTCGATGACCTACAATGTAAAAACTGAGGTACAAAAATTTTATATGCATTTTAAATTTATAAAATTGATAATTCCTCCTAGTGTAGGTAAAAAACACTAATAAAAATTATAAAAATATAAAAAAGCAATGTGTCATCTCTTGTTGAAACAAGAGTCTCATTGTAATATGGACCTTTGAAAAAGTAGATCGAAACTGCAACGTTTCCTACTAGATGACGCTACAGTCGCTATAAGACTGCTGTGAAAGGCATATACTAATTTCGGCATCGACAGTAGGAGAGCCGTAGCTTAATTGGTTAAATCGCTCAGGCCGCGATTGCCCGAGAGTCGCAGGTTCAAATCCTGTCGGTTCCGAAAATTTTTATATGCATTTTAAATTTATAAAACTGCGGTAGGAACCTGAAAAATGAATGATTTCATACCTGCGTATGCAGTAGTCCTTGTACGGACTCCCCGTTGAGTTGCGTGATGAGATCGCCCGCCCTCAGGCCGGCCGCCCACGCCGCGCCTTGTTCACTCACAGCCTGTAACAAACATTTATGACCGATTAATGTAACAAACGAATGCAAATTTTGCTTGCTTGCTTGCTTCAATCATTAGCCATCCCATTTATGAACGATTAATGTAACAAACGAATGAAAATGTTGCTTGTTTGATTTTTGCTTGCTTCCTTGCTTGCTTGCTTTAATCATTAGCCATCCCATTTAAGCGTTTTCATACTTCTACACACTAGATTGACACTACAGAAAAAGCAAACGGTTCCCACGGGATTTCTAATAAACCGTAATAAACGTAGATGAAGAAAGAACGCGGGAAACGGAGCAATCGTATATAACTAAACAGGTACTACAAGTACTACAGACTACTATACCACAGTAGTACTACTAGTAGTACCAGTGTAGTTATATACGTTTGCTGACCTTACTTTATATTATAACTAGCTGTTGCCCGCGACTTCGTCTGCGTTTGTTTTTTTATGTGACATTAAATTTAGTTGTAGTTCTAAAAAAAGTGTGTGTGTGTTTTAATTACTGTGTAGATATTACAGTATCGCTAAGCCTTAAACGAGGGGTTTGCTGCTGTCCGCTGAGGAGTTCTGTCCTCTATCTCCAACCACAGTTTGGGCAAAATTAAACATATATTATAACCTCTATAGTACAAAAATAATTATTTAAATCGGAGTTATAGTGTAAAATCGTCAAACACTCATCCCCTCTCCCAAAGGAACCGAGCTTAATGTCGGGATAAAAAGTATCCTATATTACTTTTAACACTTCCAAGAATATGTGTACAAAGTTTCATGAGGATCGTTCAAGTAGTTTTTACATTTATAATATTAGTAGGGATAGGGATAGGGAAGTAGGGAAGTAGGGAAGAAGGGATAGGGATTTAGCGTAACATTCCATGTACTTACTGAAACCAAGTGATGCATGGTGTAATAGTCTGTATCGCCGTAGTACACCCGCACGGTGTGGATGGTGAAGCCGAAACCGCGCGGCCCGCGGCGCACCACGATCGGCGGCTTCGACGATTGTATCAGTCTGAAAAACCTTTTATTTTGACGTCCCTTTATACTCTACTAATAATTATGTAAGCGGTTGAACGAGTAGGTGAGCTGTTAGTGACAGAGCTCGTCCGGGGAAGAACAACTGCCATGTTTATTTCTATAGCCGAGCTGGTTCGCTGTGCTCCGGTCGGAAGGGCGTGAATTCTAGTTATGAGATGTTATAATACCTAGGCCTCAGGTTATCAGAACCAGGACGGCACATAGCATGACGTATTGTAACTTTAACGTAACTTTGTATGCCCTGTTTACAGGCAATGGTTTTCTATTTGCCATCAGGTGGATAAAGAAAAAAGTACTTTGTGTTCAAAATAATCGGGTCCATCGTTATTAGACACGTAGACCTAAAGTCTATTTTAAGTAAGTGTAAGTTTATTTTAAAGTGAATCTTCTTTAGAATCGTTATGATTTCAAACCGGATGCAACGGAAAAAACGACAGGTATGAGACACAAATACAAAAATGTGTAGGATGAAGCAAAGAATGAGACAGAAATATACACAAGCGCATACGTGTCCCAGAAATACAAAATGGCGGCGATTTTTAGTTTTTTTTTTTTACCTATTCTAGTTACAATGGAAACTAAAGAATAAACCTTACATTTATTCTAATATTTCTGATACTCTCAATCCATCCTCGCTACTTTTACTACTACGTTACACTTCTGGCGTGTGTGAATAAATTGAACAGGATTTTTTTTCTTACTTGTCTTATAATGTAGGCAATAAATTTTTTAATGTATAAAAATCATCTTATAATGTAAAACACTTTTCGTTACTTTTGGATCTAAAGTTTCCTTCGAAATTATTAAGAAAATAATTAAAACATAAACACAAAGAAAATCTTTTTTAGTGTGTTTGTTTTTATTTATTTTATCGCACTTGTTTTTAAATAAATGTACTTTACACAAAAAAAAGTAATAAAACTATATAGTTTTTATGTTTTATGCAAATAAATGAATTGAATTACTTACGAATGGTTAGCGGTGGCGAACGGTGACGGCGGGTCGCGACAGGGCGACGAGTCGCGCGACGAATTGGTCGACGAAGTATTTCCCGCGCACGGCGACGCCGCTCCGCCCAGTACGATACTGTCCTCAGCTAACACACCACAAACGATTAAACTTTTGAAGTGAAACATTTATAGAATCATCATGATTTAATCTCAAACTAAGATAGAAAAAATACAGTAAATTATGCAGTGTATAAAACATGTCAAGAGCAACTTACCCGGGTGTATTACAAGGGATAGCCCTGATGTACTGGCAGAGCGTCGCATGGACTTGGCGACCGCGATGGCAGTGGGTTTGCTCTTTTCTGGTTTATCCAGCTTGTCGATACCCTTGTCTTCTTTTTTTGGCGCGTCCGGTCTAAAATAAGCGGAGGATACTTTTTATCGCAAGAAAACTGACAGCTAAGAAATTACGAATTAAAATAAAACCATAATAAAAGTATAAATTGTTGAACCTAGTTAAATTAAGAGGATCCAAAATTACCATTAAAGTCCGTCAATTATTTACATTAAAAAATGTAGAATGTAGAATATCGCAAAAAAAATAATTTTATTTTTTAGCTTAGCTTGTGCCCGCGACTTCGTCTGCGTGGACTTCAGAATTTGGTAATTAGGGCTAACATGAGTAAATAATGATTTATTTTTAATTTCTAAATTATAATTAATACAACAGAGGTTCTAAAAAACATCAGAAATCCCACCAACTATAGTTATAGCTGAGCATAATGGCAGTTAACCGTTCTCTACTCACAGCCTGGGCAAGGGCGCGACGTGGCTCGCGTGCAACGGATGCGGGTGCGGGTGCGAGTGCGTGTGAGAGTGCGGGTGAGCCAGCGGGCGCAGAGCGGCCCGTCGGCGCGCCGCCGGCGACACGTCGTCCGAGTCCGTTTGGGAGGATTCCGCTGTCGAGCCGCCGCCGGCTCCGACCATCTAGACGACAAAACAATACGTTACGTGCTATTTTGAAGTTTTGGAATACGAACATAACTCTTGTACATTACTAATGTGAGTGCCAAGTGCCATATAATTACATCATAGGGAAACAGTATTGAAGCTAGATGACGATGTTTTGATTCCCTACAAATTGTAGTTTCACGCGACTGAATAGATAGGCGTAGGTAGAAAATCTCACACTTAAGTGCTGCCAATTTATCCGCGGACTAAATATAAACAAACAAATGACAGGTCGAGATGAGGTCGGCTTAGGTTATTTTAATATTTAAGAGGTAAACAACATATTTTATTGTAAATTAAAATAGCATGTAGGATCGGGCGGATTTTAACTTGATCCGTCCGACATAGTGTGGGCAATTTTCAGGTATCGTGCAATAAGAACACCTTTAAATTTGACTTTCTTTGTTCGAACACTGAATTTAACTAATATCGTAATAGCAAACTTTTAAAATAATAACCACTAAGAGAAACGTAGGACAGTTCCGTGACGACGTCTTTCTGCCTTGCGTCCCAACTAATTAATAATCCCAATCTAGTCAGTAGACCCCGTCACGACTCTGTCGAAGCGCGCCAAAACTGTTGATGCATGCTAGCCGCTAGCTGGCGCGTTTGCGTTTCATTTTAGTGTCCGTACTCATTTCCGGCTGCGACAAGCATAATAATTACAGAAGACTAATATTGTTTACCACTTCACTGAGCGAACGGCCTGACATTTGTTTGTTTACATATAGTCTGCGGGTAAATTGCCCGTAGTTTAGACACTTATTGCAGGTCAATCGTTGTTCAGAATAGTATCAGGTATTGCAATTTTTCCGCTTAGAAGTTACTTCACTAAGCTTTCTTTCTTGAGAGCCCGCTTTATAACTTACGAGTATGTCAAACCTAGAATTATGTTTACTAGGAAATTTTAGACAAGTGTTATGTATCTATATATATTTGAATGAATTGCTTTTCTTTAGTGGCACTAAAACTCAGGAACGATTTGGGTAATTTAGGTCTATAAATACTCTAGTCTAGGGAAGGTTTAAATGATGAGAAAAATATATAATAATTAAATTTCTTCTATGTGTGTTTGTCAAAGAGCTGGACCGATTTTGATGAAATTTTGTGTGTATGTTTTTCAATGGGTTTCTTGTTAGTTTGAGAACACAATGAACACGATAGGTGGCGCTAAGTTAACCGGGCAGGACGACGTCTTCCGGGTCCGCTAGTATTAATTAAAAAAAAACTCACCGGACATTTGGGGTGATGGTGCAATGGTGCAGTAGGTGTTGTCGGCGGGCCAGCGCTATCCGGAGTGCCCGGCCAACTGTCCGTGCTCTGTACACAATATAGATAATAAATAGATACGAATTGAAAATAAAATAGCAGTGTGGTGTGTACTAAGCCTAAATTAAATAAGTAATTTTGGTCATTCTGGCGCAGGTAGTGGCCGCCGAGTAAGGCTTCGATCAGCTTAAGTATTTTTAATTTTAATTTTTTGTTGATTGTTGTTTTGTATCTCATGAACCGCAATAGATAGAAAACAAATTTTCAGTGTGCGCTTATCTATTGTCCCTTTACAAAAAAAAAGTACAAAAATTCGTCAAGTACGAGTCGGATCTGTCAGTAGACTTTATTTCATGAACCGTAATAAATAGAGTTAATTTTTTTTTATTTGCTGCTACTTTTTATCGCAGAAAAACAAACGGTTTTCACGGGATTCCAATAAAAAATTTCAAACGACGCAGGGAACGCCTTAGCCTTCAAGGCCTTGAGACCAACACGAGGTAAGCAATCTTCCCTGTGAGTGTCAGCCCGGGTGAGAAGGCAAACCCTCAAGGCCCGCACCCCGACATACTTAGGCTTGGCCTTGACGAACTCCCTGGCGCAGCGGTGAGCGCTATGAATTAAAGCAGGAGGTCCCGGGTACGATTCCCGGTAGGGGAAATTATGGAATTTATAATTTCTGAATTTTCTCTGGTAAGTACCACCCTACCGACGCTAAGACGTGCCGCTAAGCGATTTAGCGTTCCGGTGTCGCGTGGAAATCGATTAGGGGTATGACTTCGATACTCCCTAACAGGTTAGCCCGCTACCATCTTAGACTGCAGCATCACTTACCACCAGGTGAGATAGCAATCAAGGGCTAACTTGTAGTGGAATAAAAAAAAAAGATTCCACAATGGGCTATTTTTAGTCATACTTCAATACTTCCAAACAGGTTAGCCCGCTACCGCCCTAGACTGCATCATCACTTACCACCAAGGTGATATAACGGTCGAGGGCTAACAATGGGCTATTTAAAGTCATACGTACCCGGGAATCGTGTGACAGGGCGGAGTGCGAGTGGTGGTAATGCCTACGCCATTGCGGTGAGGTGGATGAGAACGCAGCGAACAGGCCCGCGTCGTCGGCCTCGTGGGTTTCAGTCGCCTCGTCAGTTTCCACCTCGCTGTGGTTGTAGCGATCGCAGCGGCCTGCGCGTTACATGAATGTTTCTTAGAGAACTTGTATATTATTACTAAATATATATACTAATACCGGGTCAAAAAAAATATACCAGAAAGCTCTCGGCCTGTAGTTGTTAACATTAAAACTTTTTGTTTAACTCGTTAGATAGATAGATATATTAAATATTTAATATTTTACAAAGATACTCTTCTAGTTCTACTCAAGGTGAACGTGGACAAGATAAAACTGATGTTTAATGAGTACGTCGTCCCAAAGTCCGTTACCGTCGATAATGTCAGCATCGAAGTTGTCCAAGAATATAACTATCTAGGTCAAATTATAAAACTTGGTAGTAAGAACTTCGACAAGGAAGCTGACAGAAGAAATCTGTTGGGCAGGGCAGCTTTTGGTAAACTGCGTCAGGTCTTCAATTCGCCGATACCCCAATGCCTTAAGACGAAAGTCTATAACGAGTGTCCTGCTTGTGTCGATATATGGAGCGGAGACGTGGACACTGAGAGTCGACCTGATCAACAAATTTAAAATCGCGCAACGCGCTATGGAGCGAGCTGTATTGGGAGTCTCCCTTCCAAAAATCTTCTCTTCTCTCTGCGGGTCATGTCTATCGTAGGACCGATGGCCGTTGGGGCAGACGTTCTCTGGAGTGGCGACCGCGAACCGGTAAGCGCAGTGTGGGACGAACTCCAGCCCGCTGGACCGATGACCTTAAAAAGGTGGCTGGAAGCGGCTGGATGAGAAAGGCGGAGGACCGTGTGTAGAAAGGCAGATGTTCAGCAGGCCATGATGACGATGATGATGACTCTACTAGTTACTACTCTGTAGTGTCACATTAGTAATAGCGCGCGAACCAAGACTCGCACGTTTGCAGCGGTTAGGTTCGCACAGTGGAATGTCACCTTACAGATATAACTTGATTTATTAATTTCTTTGTATGAAATGAACTATTACTGAATTTGTAATGTACAAATATTTTTTATCTTATAGTTGTTGCCAAGTCAAATCTTATACGACAATACACACATCGCCATCTAGCCCCAAAGAAAGTGTAGCTTCTGTTACGTGTACTAAGATATTCTAGACTATTCATCACCAAGTTTAATGAATAATATACATCAATACTTATGAAATATAGATGAACACTGACACCATGAAAAATATTTATGTCCAACTCACAAACTTATTCCAGTTGTGGAATCAAACCTACAGCCTTGGATTCAGAAAGCAGGGTCACTGCCCACTGCGCCAATCGGCCGCCTTTAATAGGTACCTTCCTTGCTACTACATAATAGCGAACGGTATACAAACTATATACTTAGCAATCCTTTTGCTTTACTATTAAAATTTCATTTAGTAAAAAAAAAAAAATTGTTAAATTGTTGTAAAACACTAGGTGTAATCAAATATTTACGAACGACAATGATAAATTACAGAACTCTATGGTGAGTATTGCCTACTTACTGTCGAAGTAACTGGTATCCTCGTCGTTTTCCAGTTGTGGTATAAATTCAGCTTTCCTTCTTAGAAGATTGTTCCAATCCAACCCGCAGAAGTATATGTGGTCCTTAAACAAATATGTATTTATTTATTCACTTAATTGCAACTCCAAACAAATACTGTTTACAAAAGCCGGACTTAATGCTAAACTTTCCTTATAAGGCTTGTGCTATGGAACAATCTGTCTGCAGTTATCCGTCAAACTAGTGTATTATCTTCCCATATTTAAAAGTCTAAAATACTAATATCTTTCTTTGAATGATGTTATTTTATCTTGGATATGTGTATGTTCATTTTTTTATTAATATTTATATGTATGTATATATATAAGTCTCCTACAGGCAATCTTTGAATATATAAATATTCAAAGATTTAATATATATGATTTTATTTTTATTATTATTATATATTTTAACATTGAAAAAAATTTCAAATAAAATCATTGATTGAAAAAATTGAATTGTTATTTGAACTTGGATATGGTTCATTTTTTATTTATATTTATATTTGTATATATATATCGCCTACCACCTGTAGGAAATTGCTTGCAGCAGTAAGGCCGCCTTTGCGTGCCTACATTTTTTTAAATTTTTTTTTGTTCTTTTTTTTTTATTTACCTTGACCTGATGAGTGCCCGCCGTTCCCAATCTGTCGCGTGGATTTCTCGCTAGCAGTTCCGTTATTATGGCGCGTGCTTCCACCGCTATTGGGAAATCTTCTTCCGATGGCCATTCTATGTCATCTGTAAAAAACGCCATTTTAACGTGACCTGCGTGTTTCTTTTGCATAATCAGGAGTTTCAAAACTTCCGAAGTGCACGAATCTTTGAATTGAATCAACAACCACGTATGATATAGTTAGATAACTCGAGGTCCACTTTATTTTACGTACTCGTCTTTTCTTTTAACATTATTACCATTTAATGTATGTTTTAAGAATATAAAAAAAGAAGCCAAGAATAGTCATTGTAAAAATGCTGTTGTTGGAAAAGTGCAACTGCTGAAATTATTAACGGCTTCTTGTCGGATGTATCTGATTAATAAACTGGGGATAGAGTCAGTACGAACAGAGAGTTTTGACATTTTAAAAGTGCTTGTATTAGGCCGATTTGAAATATTCATTTGGTATCTATTCCATGACGTGTGGACAGCATTGTTCCGTGAATTGTTTAGATACTCTGAGAATATTGAATGACCTTTACTTCAATATTCGCAGAGTATCACTATAGCACACTATATTAATATCATGTCTTGTATAATGTGTAATCTTTCATTCATTTATCTTACAGTTATCCATAAATTATGTAGTTCTATCTTGTTGGTGTAAGTGGCCCTGCCGTACTAAAAAAGTGCCAGATGTAAAATAAATAAACAATAAATGAATATTGAATTTGAATTCATCTGTTTTCGCAGGTTAAAGCAAACTAGCTGTGCACTGTTTTCGTGTCCGTTTTTACAAATCCCGTGAGAACCTTTTGTTTTTCCGGGACAAATAGTAATCTATGTTACTCTCCGTTCTTTCGAATAACTCCATGCCAAAATTCATGTTGATCAGTCAATACCCTTATTGACTGATCAACATGAACTTTGGCGTGAAGGGAGGACAAACAGACAAACAATCAAAAAAACATACTGTGGGGTAAGGGCAGTTCAGGATACAGTTGAGAGAAGCCTCAACGGGCCCAGCAGAGAGGTCCAGCAATGGGCTGTTATTGGCTATTTATGTTGATAGTTCAGTGGCGTGCATAGAGGCATGCATATGATATAAAATGAAGAAAATCTCCAGTACGCGTTATAAAAACTTGGGGATGGGCTTTTTAAAATTCTTACAATGCCTATCCTTAAGTTTTTTGTAATTCTGACTGGAGATTTTTTTTTATTTTATATCGCCGCTGAGTTATTTGTAGCCTAAGGGTTCAGCGAAAGAATTACAGACAAATTGTTACATACCATTGACGGTATGCGCGAATAGTTCCTCGGGGGTGTCACCGAAGAACGGCACGCAGCCCACTATGAACTCGTACAGGATGATGCCCATCGACCACCAGTCCACCGGCTTGCCATAACCCTGCCGCAAGACATTCATTATAAAACTTAGTCCTCGTACAACTGTTAAATTTTACATACATTTCTTCCTATCCTATACAATATATCGTATCGCCTTCCTCAGGAATTCGGCTAACAACACACAAAAAAATATATTTAAATCAGACTAGTATTTCCCGAATCTAACGCGTCTTAGTAAAACCTTTGCGAGTGGATTGTTTATAAATCTCAAAACATGTATTTTGCTATTTCAATTGAAAACCGAAATTCTAGTCTACATCTATTCAAATTGAAAAATTACGGACTCTCATAGCAACTTTCAGGTTCAGCCGTTCGGGAGCTACAATGCCACAAACAGACGCACGCACTAACACCCAGTCTTTTTTCAGTTGGAGGTACCCACCTGGCGCAGGATAACTTCCGGCGCGATGTACTCGGGCGTGCCGCACACCTGCTTATCAGAGAACTGCCGCGCTTCGCGATCTGCGTACTCTTCGTAGAGATTCGTGGCCACTGTACAAAAAAAAACATGTAGTAATTCCACCAAAATGTATAGTATTTGCTTATACATCTAAATGTGGGAAGGTTCTAGAAAATGGAGCCCATTATCGGCCCACTACAGGGCTCGGGTCTCCACCCACAATGAGAAAGGGTTGACCGCAGGCCACCGCGCTGGCCCAGTACGGATTGGTGGACTCCACATTTGAGAACATTATGGAGAACTCTGAGAATTCATTATGAGAAACTGATTTGACTGTCAGTTTCTTCCCGATGTTTTCCTTCACCATTAAAGCAAGTGATATTTTAATTCCTTAATGACTTAGAAAAGTTAGAAATGCGATCCCTATCGACTAAATTTCTTTTGAATTGAAAGGACAGGCCATAAATTTAAAAAAAAAAAAAAAACGCGGATGGAGAACGCGATGAACTGGGACGCTTTCCGTGCTGGGATTAGAACTCGGCTCACCGAAAGTAAAGTCACAGTCCTTCCTACCCGCTGAGCTATCACCGCTTCAGCCGAGCATCACACATTAGGTTTATATTATGTGTGGTTATTACGAGAGCCAAAACAACATATTGCCTGAAGCATTTAATTGAACCAAATTTTGACTAAGGCAGTTTATACTACATTATATTTCTGAAGACAGTTGGGCTGTATTGCCTAAGTATATTTAGACAAATTTAATTAGGCATGTTTAAAAGTACTAAGAAATGTTAGGTGAAAATATAGTAATTAATTTTTTTTTAGGTGTTTTTGGCTTATAATATACAATCCCTTCTATACAATATACAAATTCGAAGTATTTAAAATTATACAACCAAAAATTAAATCCCTCCAGTAAAATTCAGGGAGTATGATTATATCCCGGTTCAAAGAGATATATATCGTTCAGGGATCGGTAAACAAAGATCTCGACATAATATATAAGAAGAAAATATAATTTTATAGATAAACTTACAAGACATGAGACCCATTTTGCTGAGTCCAAAGTCAGTCAGCTTAATATGGCCCGTTGCGGTGATGAGCAGGCTATAACAAAATAAAATATATAAATAATAACCACTTTTGTAGTAGTCGAGCTGTTTGTGATAGACCTCAAAGTCAAAGTCGAAGTCAAAAATATCTTTATTCAAGTAGGCCCATAGTTGACACTTTTGATGAGTGCGTAAGAATTACACGGTAGTGAGATGATGGCGATAACCACATTCGTAAACTTAAAACTAAAGCTACGAGGGTTCCAAACGCGTCCTGGTCTAAGAAGAAGCCCACAACAAACTTAGCCGGGTGTTTTTTTTTTGTTATCACCATCTCACAATGTCATTTAAAATTATTAGAAGTGCAACCTGGTTAGAGCAATAATTCAACCCCTTTTTTATCGATCACGTAGTCCTTTATACTATAATATGACTTTTCTATAAGCTTACGTTTAATACAAAGTTTCGTTTTACGTTTAATACAAAGGGTCTGATGATAGTCTCCCCGGAGAAAAAACAAAATGTATATCATTTCCCACAGTTTTATCAACTTTTCGAGAGTCTTGGGCACCCCTAAACTTCTCGCTACACTCGGGATTCTAGAGCGCTTCTTACGTATTGCATTGCATAACAAATACACATTGTAGCACAGAAGTTGTTTTAAATTACGGCGATCATTTTCCGAAATATCCAGAATATTAGGAACACGTAGAAACAAATTATTCGCAGCACTCACACATAAGAATAACCCAAAGTTAACTGACTAACTACTCACGTACTCTCAGAATGAGACAGAGATGTCGCTGCGTCTCTTTCACTCACTTGTCAGGCTTCAGGTCCCGGTGCACGATCCCGTAGGAGTGCAGGTACTCCACCGCGAGTACCGCCTCCGCGAAGTAATGCCGCGCCATATCCGGCGGGAGGGGGCCCGTGCGCAGCAAGGTCGCGCAATCTCCCCCCTCCACGAACTCAAGAATGAGACAGAGATGTCGCTTCGTCTCGAACGAGCAGTACATCGTCACCTAAAACACGTGAAACCGACCTGTTATTAGTGGCATAAGTGTAAAATAAAAATCCATACTAATATTATAAATGCAAAAGTGGGTCTTTGTGTCTCTTTGTTACTCCTTACCCCGCTCCGTAACGAAGCAACCAATAGACTGGATTTTTGACATAAAGTTACTTGAAAGACGATAGAGTAACACAGACTACTTTAACTTTAATTTTAATGGCAGGAATACTATAAATGCGAAATTGTTTGGGGGATTGTCAAAAGTTCCTTTTTAGGGCCACAGGTTGTTACTTCTAAATCTTGTTTTGTTTGCTGTTGGCTGTTGTTATTGTTGTTTTACTTTTTGTTGTTAGTTGTTAAGTTTTGCTGTCTCTGATTGTAGGCTGTCTCTGATTGTAGGCTGTCTCTGATTGTAGGTGGACCATCGGAGATGGCGGATTAATTGTCATCGGGGAGGAATGACGCTCCAGGACCGCAGACGCGTTCGCGCCGGAGGAATAGGGCGGTTGCAGTAAGGCCCTGGATGCAGACGTCTTGGAAGCCTCCATAGTGGCCTCGGCACAATGCGGGAAACGAGGAGCGCCTTCTCCCAGAAAAGGTGACTCGTCCACCACTCTCCTCAGATAGAAGGGGGCCGCCACTGCCACGCTCCGTTGGGACCTTACACGCGGCTCTTACTTCATCGGGTGGCCTCAGAACAAGCGCGGCTTCAGCGACTCCTGGGCCACCCCCAGTGAGGGCAGGCCCAAGCCGAACGGCGGCTGAGGTAGAAACTTGGTCGGAAGTGGTGGGTCGAAAGACCAGAGCCAAAAATGCCCCAGACACCAACCCCGCGACGTCAACACCGAGGCCCCCGCCCACGCCCTAAGCGGAAGCCCAATTTGACTACCCCTAATACGGCCGCCGTTATTATAACCATGGCACCCGAAGCGGCCAGTAGAGGTGTGTCCTACGCTCAGGTCTTAGAGCAGGCTGAGCAAAGCGTTAACTTGGGCGAGATTGGTAAAGGGATGCTGATTCGCCGCTCTGCGATTGGGGCTAGGCTCTTGGAGCTGCCAAAGGAGAACACCCAGGATCAGACGGAGTTACTGGCAGATCACCTCCGCAAACCATTTGAGGGGGTAGCGGGGGTCATTGCCCGGGCTGGACGATTCTGCAACTGCGGTAAACGTGGCGGCGGTGGTTCCGCAACTGGAGGGTGGAGTACAACTTAAAACGTTATCGCAAATGTATCATTTTAAGCGTAAAATTGTGTTATTAATCACTTAAATTGTTCTATGCATTAAATTTTATTTCGGAAATATTAATTTATTTCCTTTATATGCAATAAAGTTGTTTAAATAAAATAAATAAATAAATGCAATAGTATAAAATTTAAATATGTTCTCACCACAAAAGGATTGTCAGCAAAACTTAATATATCTCTCTCGGCGAAGGCTTGTTCGACTTGATTTCTTAGTATCAAATTGTTCTTGCTTATTTTCTTCATGGCGTACCTTGAATAAATTAATAGGTTTTCAAATGCCGTTCAAAGATAATGTCGAAAGTCTATTCGAGTGCTTGACAAATAATGGTGCGATTTCACCACCCAACACGTCATCAACTCGTTGTCAAGTCAAAATCAAGAAGTTGTCTCGTAGTAATTAAGTCTATCTCTATTAACATAGCAGTTATCAAGTCATTATCTTGCAGTAAATAAGTAATCATGGTCTTAGTAGTAATGAAATATATATTTTAGTCGTATACAAATTACAAAACATTGTTACCCACGTGAAATACGTTGGCCGCTATGAATATAAGATAACATGCCCAATATCTTCCGAACGAACTATTGCACCAAATAAATAATGAAGTCGTTGTCTATTAGTAATCAAGTCACTATCTAGCAGTGATCAAGTGATTGTCCAGCAGTAATTAAGTTGATGTGTTGTAGTAACCAAGTAATTGTCTTTTAGTAATCAAGTCGTTGACTAAAAGTTACCAAACCATTGGCTATTAGTAATCAAGTCATTATCTTGAAATTATAATTTTGCTGGCTATAGTCGTAAAAATGTAATAGGCCCGTTTTGACATGTCATCGCGACGTAACTAGTTATGGAACCATAAGACTCTGTGCTCGATATTCACGATAAATCAATTCAAGTTTGTATCAGTACTTGATTGATATTATTATGTATTGTAAAGTGTTCGTTCGTTCAAAGTATTCCTTTAACTTCACAACCAATACGCGTGACTGGCTGTTGATTATACATCCACTTTCAACATGTTGAAACAGAGTTAGTACTATATAACAACAAACACAAAAATCAAGTCAAATCACTATGTTTAAATTAATGTCCAAAATAGAAGAGTAGTACTTATATGGGGGTAACCGAGCAGATTGAATGCCTTTGTTTTTTTTTACAGTTAATGGTAAGATTAATAATTTCAAATAAAAACCTGTGTAGGCCTTTTAAGGTGCAGAATACGAGATGATTGTATGTATAGGAAAAAAGCACCTATCAGAAATTGAATACAGACGAAAACGCCGCAACCACTAGCATAACCATGTTAGTTACTTAGTATAGGACTTTTCTCGACTTTCAAGGTCATCCTTCTAGCCTTCTTAGTTACCTTTGCCTTGTCTGCTTGTGTTTAACGAGGTACACCGCACCGTAGGCTCCGTTGGATATCAACTTTATGACTTGATAGTCGTTCTCGGAGGGCGGAGCCCCACTCGTGGACCCCGGGCCGCCAGGCGGTGATTGTCGCCCACGAGTCCTGGATAAACAGAGAACAAACATTGGTTCTTATCACCAAGAGTACAATGCTCTTACAGACTAGCCGATCAACGGATACAAGAATCCACAGACGTGTATCGAATCTGTAGAATCGCCTATATTTTGGATGGACATAATCAAGAGAAAAAGTGGTTAGAGATTAGTACAGCTGTTTAAGACAGAGCTCATCTACGGAAGTACTGCCATGCTTATTTCTGCCGCCAAGCAAAATTGCTGAGTTCCGATGTGAAGGGCGTGGTTGCCGGTGTCATTACAGACGCATAAGGTCTTAAGAACTTGAAGTATTGATCGCCCAGTTGTTAGGACTTAATCTTTAATTTCGGGGGGTCGAATTCAAATTCCAGCACGCACCTCGTTCCTTTTCTAAGTTATGTAAGTTTTAAGTAATTAATAGGTTACTCGCTTCAACGGTGAAGGAAAACATCGTGAGGAAACCTGCATGCCTGAAAGTTCTCAAAAGGTTTGAGAAGTTCATCAATACCCACTGGGCCAGCGTGGTGTATTACAGCCTTAACCCTTTTCACTATGGGAAGAGACCCGTGGCCTGTAATGGGTTGATATGATGTGGCTTAACACCTACGTCTCAGGTTGATGGACGACTATGCACGGCTTCGCAAACCTGGGTTGGTTTGCGAAGCTGTGGCTTGGCGTAATTTTGTATAGATATAGTTATGAGCTTCTTGAAGATATGAGCATGTTAAGGCATTTCCAAACGTGCGCTGAATCACAAGACACTTGCTCAAGACAGCGCCATAAAATATAAATATACTGCGACATCACACACATCTAGCACCAAAGTAAGCGTAGCTTGTGTTATGGGTACTAAGATGGCTGATGAATATTTTTATGAATCATTTACATAAATACTTAAAATATACAGATAAAAACCCAGACACTAAAAGACATTAATGCTCATCACACAAACATTTGTAGGAATCGAACACAAAGTCTTTTTTAATGATATTTTTTTTTTGGGGCAACAGACAGTCATGTCCAAAAATAAAAAAAGAGCTTAGCTAAAATTAAAAAAGCACAAGCATAATACGCACATAATTGTTCACAAATAACTAAAATTATATTAAATAAAAAAGGCTACACAAATTTTTAAAAAGCCTTGGACTCAGAAAGCAGGGTCGCTGCCTACTGCCCACGGCCGACAAACTGTCTTGTGATTGGTCGTAAGCGTGCACGCCACCACTGACAACGGTTTCAAACACTTCAAAAGCAGTTCTTCAAAAACTGTATGTCATAGGTTTTGACACTCGTGCTCAGGTAAACAGAAACTTACTTGGATGGTGAGGAACTAATCGGCACTGGCGGCGGAGGGGGTGGTGGCGGCACGTGTAGTTCGGCCAGCGGATCTTTTGACAGCCCCAGTTTATGTATTATGTACTGCGGTATGTCTGTCGATATACCCTGCAAGACAAACTAACATAAGATACGGCAAAAAACACATACGCACTTTAATTTTCATTGTATAGTTTTTTTTTTTTTTGAAATTATATATTTGAATTGTGATATAATAACTAATACAATGATTTAATACTTACACTATAAATCTTAGAACATTATTTTGTATAATTGATTTAACAATTAAGATTATTATTAATTTAATTTAATGTTTTAATTTTGCATGTTGATGTATCAGCAGAAAATGTTGGAACTTTATATCCTAAACGCCAGTAGCCCAGATTTAGCAAAATAAATATTTCTTTTCATTTAAAATCACGAAATCATTCCTAATTAAACATAAATAAATATATGTTGACTTTTTTCGTCGTACAATAATGACCCAGTTAGTCTGTTAATCTGTCCAAGATCTACTCATTATTATCATCACATCAACGCATTACCGTCCCACTATATAGCACGGGTCCCCTCCCACAATGAGAAGGGTTAAGGCTGTAGTCCACCACGCTGACCCAGTACGGATCGGTGGATTCCACACAGCCTTGAGAACGTAACGAATAACTCTCAGACATGCAGGTTTCCTCACAATGTCTTCCTTCACCGTTGACGCAAGTGATCTTTTAATTGGTTGAAACGCACGTAACTTAGGAAAGTTAGAGGTGTGTGCATGGGATTCGAATCGAACTCGGCCCCCCGAAAGAGAAGTCGAAATCCTACCCAATGCACTATCACCGCTTCAAAAACAACATCTGCTATTAAATTGTATACACTAATAGACATAAGAAGCGGTGATACCTCTACGCACCTCTAACTTTTCAAGTTAAGTGCGTTTTAAGGAATAAAAACATCGCTTGTGAAGGTGGCTTCAACGTTGAAGGAAAACATCGTGAGGGAAGTATGAAAAAATTTCATATTTTATTTTTTATGTGTATGTGAGTGGGGCCCTGTATACAGGTTCGGATTAAATATTAGACTTCGCAGATGGTTCTGTAACAGAATTCCTATGTAATATTTTATATAAACAAATATATAATTCCTACAAAAACAAGTTTTTTTCATAACACTGTTTTATGTTGTATTTAGTTTTTTTTTTTTTATTAAAGAAATCTATTTGAATATAAATGTATGCATTTGCTATATGTATATTATAAATATCTTTAATAAAATTAATAATTTTCAGTTATTTCCTAAACCAAACCAAAACCCTAACTCGTTTTCCTTCTACTTCCGAAGGTTGGCTGGTATAAAAAGTCCTTTTGTAAACAGTTTTTATAATGGTGCAATAAAGTGAATAAATAAATAAAATATGTTATTAATAGCACCTGCAAATGCCGTGCATGCCCCTCGGCGGCCTCCAGGAGGCGGTAGAACCTCTCAGGGTCGAACTCCAGGCACTCCAGGAGACGCGCGGGCCTGGCCATCGCCAAAGTCAACCGCGTCACCAGCGGAGCCACTTTGCCACCCGCTTCGGCTGATTTCTCTCGAGTCTGGAATAAATTATTATATGATATTTTGAATACCTCGTTGGTCTGTGGATCACGAGGACGGGGTTTGATTCCTGGGACGGGTCAAGAAATTGTTTTTGGGGATTTTCTGTACTAGACGAAGAATTTGAACAGGAATCTCCGGAAACGCGGAGTTAAGAAATTTTCTAATTTCCTTTCTTTGTACCATGTTTTTTTTAAATATTAATAATTGGCAAGCAAATGCTATTAATGCTATTTCTCTGAAATTATCGAAAGGGCTTTTAAAAAAAATCTTTTTTTTTACAATAAATTTACGGTCATTTCCAATCGATACAAAAGTATATACCATACTAGCGAAGACCTGAAACTGAGTAAATAAACATCCTATTCTATAATATGAACAGAAAATTTAGCTATGCTAAATTTTCTGTTCAGATTATGCGATTTAGCGATGCATAGTCGCGGTTTTTTTTTTATTTATTTTTTTTAGAACTTTTTACTTGATCTATTTAAAAAAAGTTCCTTTTATAGTTGCTCTTATTGTATGCTTTTGGGGTAGCGATTTATTTATTTTTCCAAAAAATATTTTATACTACAATAATTTTTAGCCAAAACTAACTTTAAGTAAGTAGTTGCTTATTCCCCCTTTTTAGTCTCCTTTCCCCTTTAAACGAGTAGGTATAAACCACCTTGGTGGTTGGTGCAGAGTTATGACGCCCAGATCTGAAAACTTTTTTCACCCCCCCCCCCCCCCCCTCTCTTGTCGTGAGTTTTTTTTGTACGAGGCGACTAAGGGAATATGACTGAGAACGGGCAGCGGTGCTCTCCATGCTGCTACTACATCTATTGCGATCACCAACCCGTCTGCCCAGCGTGGTGATTACGGGCATAGCCTGCTGGGGGAGGCCTTTACTCCGGCAGTGGATAATGAATATATAGTAGATGAATGCAATAGTAGTGATCTAAAATATCCTTAACAACACAAAAAGCCTCACCTCACATAACAACCTGTCCAAACTGTCCGCCATGTCGTAGAAGTAGCTACTGGTCACCTGCTTGGATTCAGACTTGTGGAGGCAGTCCCGCGCCATTTCCAACACCTGCAGAAGTAAACAAGAAACAGCTTCATGGACTGTAGCCTCAACGCCACATGTGCCGTGTGCATTAAGCTTAATTTTCATATTATATCATGGAATTCCGCAAAATAACGCACGGTTCTATCCAATATTCAAAGAATAAAGTAGAAAAAGATTTGACTTGTTTTAGATATCCTGTACTTCTGATTTTTATTCTATAAACGTTCAAAAGCACTATCAGAGGAATTGTGAGCAAATTTAAGCTTTAATATAATATAAACGCCGTGGATGTCCGTGGATCTTGTCCTCATTTTTTATTTTACAAACGTTCTGCTAAAAGCCCTAGTAGAAGAATTAAGGGCATATTTCAACTTTAATACTAAATAAATAAGATCTATTTTACAGTGACGTTAAAGTATTTCGAAAACGAATGCTCTTTTTTGAGCGAGCAAATTTTGTCCAAAGGGTACGCTTTGAACAGGATTTGCCCGCTCGATATATATATATTCACATAATAGCAAGTGCAGTTTACTAGGCTACATAAAATTCCTAATTCATTCAAGGGAAATTGTATATTATTTTATAACAAATTACCAAATGAAATCTTTGAGATGTTTCGCAATAAGTTCAAACTTTGTATAAAACGTAAGCTTTCAGAAAAATCCTATTATAATATTACGGATTACTTGAACGATAAAAAAGCTTGGGTTTGAGTTGCTCTAGCTTCATAGCTTAATATAAATAAACTGTGAGATGGTGATAACAAAAAAAATGTACCCGGCTAAGTTTGTTGTGGGCTCTTCTTAGACCAGGGCGCGTTTGGAACCCTCGTAGCTTTAGGTTTAAGTTGGCGAATTAAGTTATCACCATCCCCTTACAATTACATATGTAGACATATTATATGTATGAACGCTTCATAAGTGCCTGTGATAGGCCTACATTAATAAAGAAATTGTGAATTTGATATTTTAATATATGTGAATAAATATATAATTTATGTGCATATAAGTTTGTGGCTTACTATCATCGCTTAACTGCAGTGGCGTGCATTGAGGTATGCACTGGGTATGCAGATGATCTAAATTAAGAAAATCAACATTATAAAAAACTTAAGAATGGGCATTGTGTAAAAAACCTTCCCTCACATATTTACTACGTACTGGAGATTTTGTTAATTTTATATCACCTGCATACCCTGTGCACACCCTCTATGAATGCCTCACTGTCATTTGTATATGGATAGCAAGCCCAGTTGATATTTTTTTTTTTTTTTTTTTTATCTGCAATCAGTCGCGAGACTATAATCAGATGTGCTGGGTGAGTTATTGGCATTTACAGACGAGGGAGCCATCGCTCAACCGTCCGTCAATTGTCGAGCACATCAGCTCGTTTTAGGCGTTTCATACGTGGAGCTACTAATAGTGAGCTAGCAAGACGGTTGGGGTGTTTAGCTAGGCGTTCTTTGTGTTTTCTACAGAACCTGCCGATACCCAGTTAACGACCGCTCGGATCTCTCAATATTACCTGTCTCTGCACAAATCTCTCGATGGGCGGGCGATCTTGTTTCTTATCTAATTCAGTCAGCTCCTCTATTAGCATCTTTAGCCTGGAAAAATTAAAAAATAATTAAGTTATTACAGGACTTATAAACGTTACCTTATATTATACACAGGTAAAAAAAACACACACACAGGTAAAAAAAAAATACTATACGTGCCAACGTAAAGTTCTCAGCATACATAGTAAGAGTGTCAAAAACAGCGAAGAAAGCTCAATTATATTTGTATTTTGTGAAGTGTATTGTATTTAATCAATCATTCAATCATTTATTCATTCATTCATTCATTCATTCATTCGATCAATCATTCATTCATGAAAAGAAAGTTTTAATGTATCCCTCGGTAGTTGAATACAACAAAAGCTCACTTGTCATCCATAGCCTTCTGCGCGGCGGGGAACCGGGCGGCGAAGAGCGATGACATCGCCGACACGGCGTCGTCCCGAGCGCCGCTCTCCGAACCGCCGCTGCCGCCCCCGGGCGAGCGGGACGGCGAACTGGGAATCACCATCATAATCAGCTTCATATTATACGACGTGTAACCGTATTACGAAATACCGTTGAAGGATGCACGAGTATATTCAGTGGCGTGCACTTCATAAAAGCACGAAAGCACTGCCTACCCTAAAATGTTTGTACGTCTCGTAAAGGAGAAGAATTTTTCCATTTCACACCATCTTCCTTCTTTATGCATACCCTGGTCACAAACCCTGTGCACGCCACTGAGTATATTTCATAAGGAATCACTCTGTAAAAATATTAAAACGAGAGAAGCATATTTATTTTTTCATACAAACAAATCCAAAACATTGTTTGTAGTTAATTATGACAACCCTATTGAAGATAAAGTACTGACACGCGCATAGTACCCACGCTAAGCGACGCGTACCTTTGTAATAGATTAATAAGTGACAGTACAGTGAAGTCAACATCTCCAGAGGATCGGGATTGCCACAACTATATTTAAATATAAGTGGTAGTACTTACCCAGACGTGCTCTGCCACAAAAAGTGGTTAGGGCCTAGGCTTCACTTCCGCGGAGGCCGAGTTTGAATCCCGGCACGCATCTCTATCTTTTGTAAGTAACTTGCGTTGTAAGCTATCAAATATCACTTGCTGAAACGGTGAAGGAAAACTGCATGCCTAAGAGTTCTCCAAGGCGTGAGAAGTCTACCGATCCGCACATGTCCAGCATGGTGGGCGTAAACCCTTCTCATTGCGGAAGGAGTACCCGTGTAGTGGGCCGGTAGCGGGGTGATACGATGATGACTACAGGGAGGTATAAAACCGGTTCCCCGGGCGTCTAACAAACCCAACAACGTGGACATGCCGCGGTGGTTTTTAGTTTGAGTATACCCCCTTAAGAGGGGGGAGTCCTACATAGCCTCCGTCCTGCCCAAGGGTCGGAGGTAGCAATAAAGATTTTCCACCACGACAAAAAAAATACGTGTGTGTACTTACGCGTTAGAAGATATACTTAAAACTACTACAAGATAAAAATCTTTTCAAAAATGTCATCTTTCGCCAATAGGAAAAAGGCATTTAATACATTGAAAGTTTTATTAAAACGCATTATATCTAGTGGTCTCATTATCGGACCACCAAGACTTACTAAACATTAAAATTCGAGATTTTTGTACAGTTGAATCGAATTTTTAAACAGCCAGCAGACTTTGACAATTGAAAGTGTACAATGTCAAAGGTTTTTTTTTTTAATAACTTAAATGTTGACTGTAGCTAACTTCATGGTGTCGGTTTTTCGTGAAGGGGGAACCGCGTACCGCGCGCATCGTAAAAATTTACACTCATCAATTTTCCCTAACCTGCCAAAAGAAGTATAACTTCAAAAAAAGGCGTTACCTGAGGCTGCGACTTCGCACTCGGCGCGGAACCGCCCGCGGGGAAGGCGCACGAGCCGCGTGGCCACTGCCGCCGCTGTCCGACAGCGAGGCCCAGTTCATGCCGCTGCCCTGCGAACTGCTGCAAATACCAAACGCACAACACTTCAATACTATTCAGAAGGAACTTTAAATATTGCGGTTATGAAACTAGATGGCGCCACAACATCCTACATCACGCTATCGAAGTTTTTACAAAACCCATCTAAATTTATATTCTAAAGAGGTAAAGTTTGTGAGTTTGTCAATTTAGGACAGCGTCAGGGGGTAATCTCTGGGTCTAATCACGTGTGAACCACCTGCGAACTGTTGTGTCACGGAGCCGATCATAGAACCGCGGTACTAGGAGAACAGTAGGTGGAAGTGACTTTATTTTATACTATGTGAATAGGGACAGAGTAAGGTCAATATAGTTACTTGAGCGAGTTCTGGTGATGGCAGTGCGGGCAGGGCGCCCGCGGAGGCTCGCATGCCGCCTGCGCAGCCAACAGCCTCTCCTGCGATGAACACTGCGACTGCAACAATGGACACCAATCGATAATATGAGGTGGAGCGTCGGCAATACACTGTTTAATTTTCATCAACATTAACGGCCCGTTAACGCTTATTTTTGTTTTTAACTAGCCATGATGAATATGTGATCATGCCCAGCGAAGTGTTGTTCTATCAACAGAACAACACTTCGCTGGGCATGCAAGGAAGAAGGAACCGCGTCCTACAAAGAGGCGTACGGCGACCATGTTAAGCCTCATGAGCCTATAATTACGCCGACAACCATGCATCCATCCAACCATCACACACCATTGCAGCAATGCTGATTTGCGGCAGAAAATATAAGCAAAGCGGTAACAATTCCGCAAAATCTATTAAGATGTCACAAAAAAAGCAAACTACCTACTTCTACAACGTGTAACAGAACTACTAATAAAAATTAAAGGATACATAAGTATATTCCATAAGGAATCACCCTGTCAAAATATACAAACAAAATTTTCATACAAACGAATACAAAACATTCTAATTGTTTTCTTATGACAACCCTAGTGAAGATGAAAGACCGCAACGCGCATTTTACCTACGCTACCCATCGCGAACCTAATGAGGTGACTGGAGTCACATGATTTTAATTTTGCATGTGATGTTAGGGCTGTATCTGATTTATTTTAGTAAAAAGTAGGTTTAAAGGCTCTTCTTAGACCAGGGCGCGTTTGGAACCCTCCTAGCTTTAGTTTTAAGTTAATGAATGTAGTTATAACTATCAGCTATCATTAGTGCAGTGGCGTGCACTGGGTTTCTTACCAGAATATGCATACAGCAGGAAAATTGCATAAAATGGAAAAATCATCCTCTTATACGGGCTTTATTTAAATTTTAGGGTATGCAGTGCTTTTGTAAATTCAAATTCATTTATTTCAAGTAGGCCTACTTTATAAGCACTTTTGAAACGCACCTTTCGCAGACGATATGCAGATATCACTAATTTATGTCCGTTTCTGGTAAGTCGATTGTTAATTTCAGCTTTTTGCTAATAAAAGCAATATTTTGTCTCACAAAGACTATATTATTATAGATATATTGCGAAGCAATCGTAAGAATACCTATTTGTTTAAATTTTTCACGAAGCGATTCGCGTGATCCAAGTTTATATATTGATCGTACGGCTCTTTTCTGTAGTATAATACTTTCAATATCTGCAGCTTTTCCCCACAGTAAGATCCCATAGGACATAATACTGGGAAAGTATGCGAAATAAACAAGCCTAGCTTGTTTTATGTACATGTAAGAAGTGCACGCCACTGCATTAGTGGTAACATATTATATGTATGAACGTTTCATAAGTGCCTGTGATAAGGTCTACATGAATAAAATATTTTTCAATTTGAATTTGAAACCTTCTCATTCTGAGAGATGGCTTCTAGTATCGCTTACACTACGTTAATCAATTGTCTGTTTGCCACGCAGCAGCTTTCGCATCAAAACCCGAAGTAAGCAAGCGATGGTACAGTTCCGGGAATGGTACGCGTGAGTGAAACCCGGCAGCAGAACTAGTATAAAATAACGATGTCTTAATGCGCACGGATACGGTTTAGTCGCCATCAAAAAACCATTCAGATTCCATCAGAGCCCTTCGTATCATTATTGGGTAGCGTAGTTTACTTACGGTACTGTACTCAAGAACGTTAATTGATACAGGGTGTCCCGCAAATAATGGATCAAGGTTAAGTGGAAAGTGCCCCTAAATCTTTATCTGTGGTTTTATAAAAACTGATATACGGTAATAGTAATTGACAAAATTAAAAAATAATAATAATAATAACTTGGTCACCCCACTGGTTTTTTTTTAAACTGATCAAATTAGTTGTAGATTATTTGGGGTTTATCTTCCAGTTATGCTTGATCCAGTGGCGTGCATAGCCCTTGGACCCAGGGTATGCACAAGGTGTTCAGCACAAACATAAAGTAAAATTAAAATTTAGATTTTAGATAGGTAGGTATGTTGGTTTATAATCAAATTACTTTACGAAAGTTATATTTTTGATTGATTTAATACTATCGTCTATCTACTGCTAATTGAATAAAAGTACATACCCTGATTTACGTCACAAAATTATGACACACCATTCGGCAGCATTTTCTAAGCACACTGATGATGATAATATTTTTCCAACATATCATGTTTTTAGCGTCTTTATGAAAATTATTAAGATCACAATATCCTTTATCATTCCACACTTTACGTATATTGGACAGTAAAACAAAAGGAAAGCAAAATAATAGATTGGTATGTACAAAGCCGCTTAGCCAAGAAATGTTTTCGTAATATTTATTATTAAACATACGTGTTACTTTATCACCTTTTTTTGGGATATTTGTAACATTGGTACACTCCTTCCTTTGCGAATGATTTCAAATTTTACGATATAGGGATAGAAATTAAAGTTTTCTCTAAGTACTTTTTCCAGGCACACTGAAACCAAACAAAGACCGCACGAATATGCTTTCATTATAAAATGAATGAATAAACTATAAATTAACCTTAACACATTAAACTATCACTACTCAAACCTTTACTAAAGGTTAAAGTTACTGAATTTATGCACTTGAACCGTTTATTTATCACCAACGCCATACAGCATTGTTCGAAGGTAAACAATAATGGCGATTGAATATGCTATAGATAATATTGCAATCGAAATTAGTCAAAATAGTCTTTAATTTTTTGTAAGTACGGGTACGAACGCTATTTTATTTTGATATGTAAACAATAAATAGAAACCATATTTATTGTTAACTCTCTCACTTTCCAATGATTCCTGGAAAACCTAAATTATTCATTTTTCAAAATTTAGACAGCGTTTGGTTTCATAGATTATTTTCAAAACGAAAGACTAACTCGATAATATTAGTTCCTTAATTTTCTTAAAAGACACTAAAAGGTATTTACATTTGTGAATAATGTTTTTAATTCTAAAAGAAGAATAATGACCGTTAACAACAATAACAAACCAAGCAAATCATTTTATTCATAAAAAATCAAACACGTAATTGATTATCCACTTCCGTAAGCAGTGCTTATAGACACCCATACATAGAGAATTTATGAATGAAACTGTTCTTGTGTGAACCGATGCTAATCTTGTAAGTACAAGCGCACGATTATAACATTACACGATACACACTACTAACATGCACGCACACATCTAGCAGAACGATTCTTTTTTTGGGCGTGCTTATTTTATTTGATATTTCTATGCAACAGTAGAGGGCGTCATATGTCGAGTGATTCTTAATAATGGATTTACCCTGCAATCGATAAATTGAGATTTTTTAATTACAAAACTTTAATGGTCCTATCTGAAGGCTCTTTAAGACCCTGGGGGTAGGGTATGCAGTGCTTATTTGCATATATGCAATGCACGCCACTGGCTTGATCCATTACTTACGGGACACTCTGTATACTATATATAACATAGATAGAGTTTTTTTTGAATGTTTGATCGCAGTAATGCCGACACAATATTTATAACATAGTATATTTTAATTTAACCCCATTCGTCGGCCGATTGGCGCAGTGGGCAGCGAGTCCCAAGGCCAAGGGGTTCGATTCTCACAACTGGAAAATGTTTGTGTGATGAACACGATTTTTTTACACTATCTGGGTGTTTATTTATACTTATATTATAAGTATTTACCTATATTACCCAAACTAAAAACCAGCACCGCATGTCCCTCTGTGATCATGCAGTCAAAGATGGTCACGGGCTAACCTGTTAGGGAGTAAGGAGTTATTCCTCGTATGGAGGTATTTCCAGTTAGTCGGTTAAAACATGTGATTCACTAGTTCCATCAAGGTCAGCGAGAACATCGAAATGAGTTTCAGAAAATTGTATGCTGACAACAAAAACAAATTTCACGAAGAAATATGCCGAGCTTTAGGCTCACACTTTTAGGGTTCCGTACTGAAAGAGTGCTTATAACACTCAACACACACACATCGCCATCTAGCCCCAAAGTAAGCGTTGCTTGTGTTACGGGTACAAAGATGGCTGATGAATATTTTTGAAGTTATACTTCTTTTGGCGCGTTAGGGAAAAATGGTTAGAGTAATTTTTTTTAATAAACCGACACCCTGAAGTCAGCTATAATATACATTAATTTTTTCCAAAAAAAAAGGTTTCATTCCGGTGATTTAATTGATTTTTAAAAAAAAGTTAGGGAAACGCGTCCGCCATGTACGAAGTTTCCCGCCCTTTTCGCCCCCGTATTTAGTTTTTTCGTGCATTTTAATTTAACACTAATCGTAGTCCTCCTTCTTAAATGTTTTCAAAATATTACAAAGATAACATATACATATTTATTGTATGTTAAAGTATTTAATTATGTAAGTGTTGTTATTATATATATTAGTTTATTTTTATATTTATTTATTTATTATATTATTTACTTTTTATCTATTTGTGTACACTAGTTTATGTATTAGCATGTAGTTATTTGCATGTATGTATTTTAATATTTGTACCACCAGCAGTCTATTCTCCTCTTCTTTTTTTTCCTAATTCTAAGGTTGCCTGGCAGAGATCGCTATTAAGCGATAAGGCCGCCTTTTGTATTACTACTTCTTTCGCTGTTTCTGTTTTTGTTATATTTTAAATGTTGTGGTATACAAATAAAGAGTTTAATAATAATAACATAACAGAACTTTAAAAAAAAAACAAAATTAAATTATGAAAAAAACTTCGGAACTTATTTAACACCTTACTAATAGTGTGGTGTGGAGTATAAGGATTGAAAAAATTATAAATTACACCATACAGATTCTCCTGCTTTTCGCGGACAATAAATAGCAAACCAAGCTTTATTTTCATAATGTGGCAGACTAACTCTATAATCGTCGCTACGTCTAAAATTTATAAAAATAAAAAGTTGATTAGTCTTACAAAAAAACGTTTTTTTTGGTGATTCGTTCTCGATCTTAATAATTTTAATTAGTACTTTTTTAGGCTTTCCCTAAGTACCTAAGGTACCTCGTTACGGAACCCTTCATCTGCAAATCCAACTCGCACTGGCGTTTTTTCATTACCATGCAATAACGCGACTGTGCAGAAAACTTGGACGACATTCAAAGAACATTTTAAGGGTGCACGATGTAAAGTCGTCTTTAATACTTTGGACACAAGGTTGAGAGTTAAAAAAAAAAAAAACAACAGCCTATTATGAAAAGATAAAATGTATACATACTTTACAATATTACCAGATTCTTGTGACTATTTAATAAGGGACAGGGGGACTAATATATTAATCCATACTAATATTATAAGTGCGAAAGTATGTCTATTTGCTTGTTAATATTTTCGGCTCAACCGTTCAACCGAATCTTGATGAAATAAGATTGCATCCTTAAGATGGTCATGGGATAATATTTATCCCGGAATAACTTTTTTTTTTCACTGCAAGTGGGTACTTGATTGCAATCTCACCTGGTGGTAAATGATGATGTAGTCTAAGATGGTAGCGGGCTATCCTTTCAGTGAGTATGGTAGTCATACTACGATTACAGTCACACCCCACCGCAACACTAAATCTCTTAGCGATACGTCTTTTTCGGTAGGGTGGCAACTAGCTACGGCCAAAGCCTCCCACCAAACCAGACCAGAGAAAATGCTGAAATTATAAATTCCCATATTCCCCTGGCGGGAATCGAACCCGGGACCTCCTTCTTAAATTCACAGCGCTCACCGTTGCGCCACCGAGGTCGTCAAAAGCTGCAGGTAAAAGTTATCTGAGGCATTAATATAAATGCATTTGCTACCTACGCATGGATGGCTTGGCCGCTTTACTTATCTCGGAGAAATTTTGCATTAAAATAATTTGCATCCTGGAGACGGCTATAGGATACAGTTTATCTCGGAAAATAGGTTCCTATAGATATAACTAAAATAACCCAAAATTTAAGCGGACAAGTCGCGGATTATATCCCTACTAATATTATAAATGTCAATGTAAGTGGAGCGTGGAGTATATGACATATACTTACGACCAATCCTTATTATAATTTTTAAATAGCGGAAATTACACAGACGTCTGACGTAAGCGTTACTTCCGTCAGAAAAAATCTTGAGTTACTCCCTAGTCGCGCCTAAAGAAGTTTTACTTCAATAAAAAACCGGTTAATTGCGAGTCGGATCCGTTCCATTATCTATATACGGCTAAATATTTATTTTAATCTGTTTTTTTTTGTATTTGTTGTTAAGCGGCAACAGTAATATAACATCGGTGAAAATGTCAACTAACTATAACGGTTCACGAGATACAGTCTGGTGACCGACGGACAGACAGACGGACGCACAGCTCTGAATCCTAGTAATAGGGTCCCGTTTTGTGCGGAACACTCAATAATTAAAAAAAAATGGGATTGTGCATGGCTTTATATACTCAATGTCATTACCGTGATAATAAGCCTCAAGTGAAACATTAATTTATATCCAGTTAAAAATGAGCAAGTGAATTTCTATGTAAATGCATCACGCATATTAAACACACTTCCGAAATTAATTAACATCTATGTTAGGCCACGAACTCAGCGGCTTTAAATAATACATAATATCTATCTAGCAGTGGCGTGCATAGAGGGTATGCACAGGGTATGCAGATGATATAAAATGAAGAAAATCCCCAGTACGAGTTATAAAAAACTTAAGGATAGGCATTGTAAGAGTTATAAAAAGCCTACCCATAAGTATTTATAACTCGTACTGGAGATTTTGATCATTTTATATCATAAGCATACCCTGTGCATACCCTCTATGCACGCCACTGCTATCTAGGTATACAACGTGTTACAGAATTACCAAATAATATTGAAGGATGCATAAGTATACTCCATAAGAAATAAATTTTGATGACTGCACCAACATTTTTTTTTTTTGTTTTTAATTTAATTCTTAATTTAATATGAATTTTAATTTTAATTCTATTTATATTTTTAACATTATTAATTAGTAAAATATTTTTAGACATTTATTTTGTAATGCAGTTATATACAAAATGTAATTAATTTTGAGATTATTTGTAAACGTTGTGAAAACCTGTAATAAGCTGAACATTCACTTAGCTCGCAACGTAAAAACTTGGACAAGAAAAAATGTATTAGCGGTTGGTTTTCCTAAATAAATAAATAAATAAATTAACAAGCAGCCCCACTTTCGCATCTATACAAATATAAATTGCAAAGCTTAAGAATTTGTTTGCTTAAACGCGTTTATCTCAGAAGCAGCTGGTTCGAATTGGAACGCAGATGCGGACAAAGTCGCGGAGAAACCCAGTTTATAACATTAGTATGGGAAGAAACCATAGTATTAGGGTTCAGTACACAAAGGGTGAAACGCGACCGTATCCATCCATCCGTCCGTCCGTCTGTCAACACGCCGTATCTCATGAACCGTGATAGTTAAACAATATTTACAGGTGGTTTATTGCTTTTGACTTAATAATAACATATACTAAAAAAAAAGAATAAAACAAATATTTTACGAAGCTCTCACATACAAACGTGATTTTTTGCTCGTGATTTTTTAGACGTTTGTAACATTCACAGACTATCCCTACCTAATATTATTAATGTCAATGTAAGTTTGTTTGTTACGCTTTCACGCAAAAACTACTTAACCGATCTTCATGAAACTTTGTACACATATTATTGGAAGTCTTAGAAGTAATATACGAGTAGGATACTTTTTATCCCGACATTAAGCTCGGTACCTTTGGGAGAGGGGATGAAAGTGTTTGACGATTTTACACCATAACTCCGACAAATTATAACCAATTTAAATAATTATTTTTGTAGTATAGAGGTTATAATATGTGTTTAATTTTGCCCAAATAATATGTGTTTTTTTGGAGATAGAGGACAGAACTCCTCAGCGGACGGCAGTAAGCCTCTCATTTAGGGCTACTGGATACTGTAATTTTTTTTAGAACAACTACTAAATTGAACGCCACATCAAAAAACAAAATCAAACGCAGACGAAGTCGCAGGCAACAGCTAGTAAGTTATATATATTCACTTTAACAATTATTAATTTAAACCGTTCAACTCATATTTCATAGCTCAACTCGCTCAGTCGAATATAACAAGAACTGAATTGCATTGAGTCACCGTCAGATAAAAATACGTACATTTCATGCATTTTATCACTGTAGAGAGTTTATCACTGAATAACATCAGACATACATGCCTGTATATCGCTTATCATAAATAAAATTTCCGTTCGTTCATCAAACTAACTTTCTGCCTACAATTCTCTGTTCGCATCTGTGTTTTACTTGTTCTTTAATGTTTTGCGAGCAAAGAGTTTCTTTTTCTTCTGACATCTTCCATTTTCTGGAATTATACGTTACTGCTGCCATCGTAGACTGAGCAGATAATCAGTTTAGCTCAAGGTTTAACTTGTATTAGAATTTTAAAATAAAAATTAGCAATTAATCTGTCAGACCCGAAACTTAGAATTATTATGTTTTATGAATTTTATATCATTGAATGAATGAATGAATGAATACACTTTTATTGTACACCACATAAACATATAGTTTATAATTAATAAATAAAAATTCAACAAAAAGTATACAATTCTTAATCATTTATTCATTTTCCTTTTTTTCTTTTTTTCTTTTTTAATTCTTAACAATGCTTGAAAAATTTATAAGAAAAAACATCCACCCTCCGGGTTTTTTGAATGCCCAAGCAACCGGCGGTCAGGGCTCCGGAGTGAGGAACCTCCTCACAATACGCGCCGTTTCAAGGACTACTGCCTTCTGTATCCGACCCTTGATCCAACAACCATGCGAAAGCTTCTTAAGATGTTGGTCGAAGCTTTTATGTTCATTAATACAGCTATTACCGGCTCACTGCAAACCACGACTCTCCACTCAGATTAAGATGTGTTCGGGCCCAGGTTTAAAAAACCCAAGGATAGGCATTGTTAGTGTTATAAAAAGCCTACCCTTAAGTAATTATAGCTCTTTTTGGAGAATTTCTTCAATTTATATCAACTGCATACCCTGTGCATACCCTCTATGCACGCCACTGTTCGGGCCGTAGTCCATCCAAGCTGAACGCACGCAGGCCAATTTACGCTACAAGCTATTAAACGTAAGCTTATAGAAAAGTCCTATTATAGTATAAAGGACTACGTAATCGATAAAAAAGCTTGGGTGTAAATTATTGTTCAAACAAGTTTGCGCTTCTAATAATTTTAAAAGACATTGTGAGATGGTGATAAAAAATCACATCATCATCTCACTACCGTGTAATTCTCATGTACGCATCAAAAGTGCCACCTATGGGCCTACTTGAATAAAGATATTTTTGACTTTGACTTTGACTTCAAGTGCAGATCGAAACACTTCTACACACCCCTTAAGAACATTGTGGAGACCTCTCAGGCATGCAGGTTTCCTCACTATGTTTTCCTTTATAACGCAAGAGATATTTAATTGCACGCCTCATAAGCGAAGCGTTGAGGTGGGTATTACTGTCAGTTTACGCACACCGGGTGATTCTCCAACTTAAAATGTCACTTTTATAAGTGAATATAAAATAGACAAATGTTGAGAAAAAACCCTATTTTTAACACTCATAATATTTTAAATCTCTTTTTATTATTTAAACGATGTAATTAAAAAGTTCTGTCTTGGAGGTCCGCGTGTCTGTATGTGCGGATCCCGTATCTTGTGGTCACGATAACGTACGAAATACTTCACTTATCGAGTTGGTTTTTTTTTAAAGGCTTCAGTATTTTGAGTAATAGAAGCCTATTACTTTTCACGGTATAATTAATGTAGTTTAATTATTATTTACAAATAATCTCAATTTTATTAAGTAGGCCTACTTGAAATAAATGAATTTGGAATTTGAATTCAACAATACGTTCTGCACAATCCATAATTGGTAAGTGTTACGGAAAATTGGTAGTGTGGTGAGGCAGTGATAGCTTGGTGGGTTAGGACTTCGGCTTTACTTTCTTCAGCTCCGAAATCAATGTCCCGGACGCACCTCTAATTTTACAGGGTTATGAGCGTTTGTAATTTAAAAGCATTTAAATATTACTTGCTTTAACGGTGAAGAAAAACGTCGCGAGGAGACCTGCATGGCTGAGAGTTCTCGATAATGTTCTCGAGTATGTGAATTCTACTAATCCGCACATGGCCAGGGTGATGGACTCAGGCTTCAACACTTCTCATTCAGTTGCGTGCACTGGGTTTCTTGCCAGGGTATGCATACGGCAGGAAAATTGCATAAATGGCAAAAAGCAGTGCTTTTGTGCATGTATGAAGTGCACGCCACTGTTCTCATTCTGAGAGGAAACCCGTGCCCTGATGATGAATGGTGTGGTGTGTGTATTGAGATATTAAATTACACTATACCTTGCCGGTATAGAGGTTGTATTAAAATGCCACCTCTGTACTAAGGCTACAGACGTTTAAGGTAGTGAGGCTGCAATATCGATAAACGAGCGCCGGCCATTATTGATTGCAACATGACCTTTGCAAGTCGTCACGGGCGTATAGCTGGCACATTAGGTTAAACAAATTGTCCGTACGTAGGCGATAACGTCTGAGTCGTGACTCCGTGTTTACAACTCGCTAATTCTACTTATTTATGTCTGAGATGATACAAAAAACAGTGACCACGAACTTCGTGTTCTTAAACCGACCTCCGAATAAAAAGGGAGCTCAATGTGATGCGTGTTTTACATCACTAACCCAGAAAAGAATGTAATGATTTTTATGTTTAATACGATTACAACCATTTTGCCATCGTGCAATTTGCGTGAATTAAACCGAACTTAATTAAAAAAGGCTATCCTTTTTCACAATTAGTACAGTGTTAAGAATGGCACTACTTTCGCATTTTTTTTTAATCCACTACAAGCAATCTGGCAAATCTGACTGCAATCTCACCTGGTGGTAATGATGCAGTCTAAGATTGTAGCAGGCTAACCTGTTAGGGAGTATGGTAGTCATACCCCTAATCGGTTTCTACGCGACACCGCACCGGAACACTAAATCTCACTCATCACTTAGCGGCACGTCTTTGTCGGTAGGGTGGTATCTAGCCACGGCCAAAGCCTCCCACCAGACCAGAGAAAATTCAGAAATTGCCCCTGCCGGTAATCGAACCCGGAACCTCCTACTTTAATTCACAGCGCTCATCGCTGCACTAGGGTCGTCAAACAGCATCTTGAAACCAGACTTCAGTTTTATCATCGTCTGCATCATATCAACCCATTACCGGCCTACTACGGACCAAGGGTTCCACAATGAGAAGGGGCTAAGACCTTAGTACACTAAGCTGGCCCTGTGCGTATTGGTGGACTCGACACACCTATGAGAACATTAAAGAGAACTTTCATGAATGCAGGTTACCTCACGATTTTTTCCTTCACCGTTAAAGCAAGCGATATTTAAATCGCTTAAAACGCAAATAACTTAGAAAGGTTAGAGGTGCGTGCTGGGATTCGAACTCAGCCCCCCGAAAGTGAAGTCGAAGATCCACTGGGCTATCACCGCCTGACTATGAAGCTCTGATAGCGCAGTGGGTGGCGCATACATTTCCCGCCAGCTGTATAGATACAAAACATGCATACTATTTAGAAAAATACTTACCGAAGTCATACATACACAAATTACTTTTAAAACTAAATCACATCTAAATACGCGGAATAGGCATAAATGAAGATAACCCAAGATTAGAACTAAGTATGGCAGTAAAACTGTCCAGGTTGAGGGAGCACTACTATACAATAGTCTACCCAAAGAGATTTTTTGCGAGAAATCATTTTAAAAAAGCTAAAAAAATCATTATTTAAACTTTTTATAAACGCGCCACCTTTTTTTTTTTGTTTTTGTATCACACTAACTAGATAATATATTACCACTACTTTATGTTAATTTTAATTTATCATTAAGTAAAACTGTTTCTTTTGAGAATAAATGTCTTTAAACCTAAAGGTTCGTGGAGTCCACCAATCCGCACTGGGCCAGCGTGGTAGACAAGCTTCTCCTGCAGCATTAATAGGTTGGCGGACGTGGTTACCGGTGTCATTGTAGGCACATGACGCTAAACAGATAACACCTACGCCTCAGAATGATGGACACCAAGGCATATTGTAGGAAGTGTTCCTTTCATGCCATGTAAAGCGTTGCTCTGTTTATAGAGCATGGTTTCCCATTACCAACTCCTTGGTGATGGGAAACCATGCTTCGTGATTGCTCCGTCCATTATAAATATAAAATTAGATTTTGGTACAACTGAATTGGCACCAGTACATCCTTACTGAAAAGCATATAATATAAGATATGACGGCCGATTGGCGCAGTTTGCAGCTACCCCGCTAGTCCAAGGCCGTAGGTTCGATTACCACTACTGAAAAAGGTTTGTGTGATGAGTGTCTGAGTGTTTGTTTTTATGTATATTCTAAGTATTTATGTATATTATTCATAAAAATATTCATCAGTCATCTTAGTACCCATAACACAAGCTACGCTTACTTTGGGGTTAAATGGCGATGTGTGTATTGCCGTAGTATATTTATTTATTTATTATATCTGTAAGAAGAAGAAATAGAAAACAGTATATACTTACTGAAAGGCTGGAGCTGCCGGGCGTGGTACCATAGCCGGATGATGGCAACGATGCCACAGACCATCGTCGACCGTCTCTGCGAATGACAGAAAACCGTTTAAAATGCAGTCAAAGCAACAGCTCGGAGCAGCTATCTTCGGAGTATTTATAAGTGGCTAAGCACAGAATTAAGAACATACAGAATCATCATTCAGCAATTATTGTATGCACTGAATTGTGTCCAAAAACTGTGAAAACGCCCAGCGCACGTCTCACTTTACACCCGCGGAATGTTGCTAGCCAACAAATCTTTTTCTCATTTTCCCATGTGATGGTGAACGCTTAGAATATTAGAGTTAAACTAATTACTGTCAACTGCTAAATGGTATGAAGTGACAACCGTTTGATTGCGAAACCAATTTAAACCATACAGAAACCGTGTACACGACTAATATTGAAGCATCAAAAACCATTCCACTTTAGTAGTGTTTCTTGCGGTAAGTCACCTCATTCCATTTAGCAGTTGACAGTCATTATTTTACCTCTAATGTTCTAAACGTTTACGATAAAATGGGAAAAAGGTTTTGAGATAACAACATTCCGCGGATGTGAGTTTAGATGTGCGCGGGGCGTTTTCACGGTTTTTGGACACAATGCACTCTATGCAGTAACGGTTGAATGAGGGTTCTGTATGTTCCTAATTCTAAGGCGTTTCATATAGCACTTCGAAACGGAACAATCGCGCACTTAGTCGGTTTATTTTTTATACATTTCTAAATAATACTCACATGTCTTTATTCCTGATCGGGACAGGCATGCAACAAATAGCATAAGCAATTAAGGAAATGTTACGCACATAATATTCTAATACCAGCAAACTTTTGCAAAAAACGATGCATTCATAAAGACTGCCGAGAGAAGTGAAAAGACAAACAATAGAATCAGTCGGTCACAAGATTTTACCCAGCTTAAAAAATTCAGACACGCATATGTTACAGTCGTATATACAATGTATTATTGTATACAATGTGTAAATGAAAACCGAAGTAATACTTCATAGGCTTTAGAGGTACATTATTTACTGTCTCTGAGACTTATCTGTGAAACCGAGAACCTAATAGTTTTTGAGTTAACCAATTCCATAGTTTTTAGTTGAAAGAAATCAGATACTAAAATCACATGCAAAATTAAAATCATGTGACTCCTGCCACTTTATTAGGTATGCGTCGCGTTGCGTAGGTACTATGCGTGTGTCGGTCTTCAATAGGGTTGTCATAAGTAAACACTTAGAATGTTTTAAATTCGTTTGTATACAAAAATAAATATGCTTCTTTTGATTTAATATTTTTACAGGGTGATTCCTTATGAAATAAACTTATACATCCTTCAATATTATTTCGAAACACGTTGTATATGCGTAAACAAGTACACAGTCCGCTAGTCTGGTGCAATATGTCACGAGCATGTCGTCGGGGACGCAAACAAAACCCATAAGTTTTTCGCCTATCAAGAAAAGCTCAACGCGACTTTAACAGTTTTCACTTACGAAAAAGAACAATTTAGGTACCAGCAGATAAGATCCCAGGCAAGCGTCAACGGTAACAAAAAATATGTTTTTGCTTTAGCAGATTTATCCATCACCAAGTGACAGGTATCCTACACTGAGACGTTTTTAAAAATGTAGATGTGATGCATGTATTTGTTACAAGCAAACAAGGTAATTGCCCGGCTTTTACTCGGTCGCAAACAGTCAAATTTCGCTGCTTGGCAGTTATAAAAAGTTTTGAATACGTAACATTTGGTAGAAGACATGAGAAAGAAAAGCTTTTAATTTTGCTTAAAAAAGTTATATGAATAGATTAGCATTTTAATTTTTATTATTTAATAAAGATGGCATCACTAAAAATTGTGTGAGAGTAAAATAGAGAGAACATTAATGGCTGTAAGAGGAGGCTCAATTTTTTTGACGATGAACCGGGTTTAATGATTTCTTTAACTGAAAAGGTATTGTCATCTTATAAGTCCCATTTAAATTATATGAGGATCTGATTATGATCTCTAGGAATAACGGTTGGAACTCCCATAATTTGCATAAAAGATGATGGTGGAGTGTGGAAACCCTTGAAAGAGGGCGTTCATCGGTTGAGATGATCCCGCGTTTGATCCGTCCATTTAAATAAGTCTTTGTTTGAAGTATCAATAGACTTTTTTGCTGTTGTCTTGAAGAGTGCAAACTAAAAACTCGTTTTAACAGATGATATTGTATAACGTGTGGATGTTAAATATCTATGAACCTAGTGAGAAGTTCAATGTATTGCGTTCTTTAAAGAGTTCGTTTTTTATCGATAAATGACTAGTTTGCACATTACTTTAGGCCATGTTTTTCATACCATTTATAACCGCGGTAAAAAGTGGAGTTTAGACCAACCAAGAAAAGTTTTTAGAACCAAGAAAAGTAATTGATTTTTTAATTTGAACAATTTTTAACAAAAGTTTCACAATCAAGTTGGATTTTTTTTTTTTTAACATGTTACGTCGAGTAAGCGAGTATCGAGTTTTAGTCGGTTTCATTGTCGCTAAACCCAGTACTCGGTTCAGGTTCCAGCTCTCATAATCGATATTCGTGTTAAAGTGTACACAGACAGGCACGGCAATCCAGGCTGTGAGCGAGCGGTCCCTCAGCTCTGACTTTAATGCAAGTTAAGTAGGTCTCGTATACAGATCCCAAGTGTATTTTATGCAAGTTTAGTACGTCTCGTATACAGAAAGCAAGTGTCGTTTGTGCTACTTATGAACATCTCGTATACAGGTCGCAAATAATGATAGTGTATAGTCAGTACATATTTGAAAATTTAATGTACGTTCATAAAAACATTTCTAAATTTAAGAAAAAATGTGACTTCAATAATTTAAACATTAGAAGTAAGAATAAACTTACAGAGCAATATACTTGGTTACATAAAATTCATAATTCGTTTAAAGGAAATTGCATACAATTCTACAATAAACTACCAATTGACATCTTGGAGATGTCTCTTAAAGAGTTCAAAGTTTGTATTAAACGTAAGCTTATAGAAAAGTCCTATTATAGTATAAAGGACTACGTAATCGATAAAAAAACTTGGGTGTAAATTATTGCTCTTGCTGGTGTAAAGGTTGCTCTTCTAATAATTTAAAATGACATTGTGAGATGGTGATAACAAAAAAAACACCCGGCTAAGTTTGTAGCCCTCGTAGCTTTAGTTTTATGTTTACGAATGTGGTTATCGCCATCATCTCACTACCGTGTAATTCTTATGTACGCATCAAAAGTGCCACCTATGGGCCTACTTGAATAAAGATATTTTTAACTTTGACTTTGACTTTAATGTCTTTTATGCAAGTTTAGAACGTCTCGTCTCGTACAAGTATTGTCTACCTATTATGTTTACGTACTCAGTAGTGTTGGTAAGTTTGGAAAAATATGCGAAATCACCCGTGGCTCAAATATGAATACTTACAGCTCCTTGCCCCGTTTCAAGCTCGACGATAGCAGAGCGTGGTGCAGTGGGTTTGCGTGGTGCGCGTGCCATCGGGGGCCCTCCGCGGGGGACAGGGGGCCCGTGCCTGGCGAGCTACATCTTCCCGAGCCAACCTGGAAAGAGGCATATTTGTTAAGTTAAAATATTTCACCCGAAAGTTAAGAAGATGTAGCGAGCAATCGCTACAGTCGACGAGTCGCTTTCGAGCATCGAGATATTTGAACATCGGAGTAAAATGGATCTTATTCGCATTGTATTAACTTCCAAACCGTCACTGGTGGTAGTGTCACTACTTACAGACTGACTTGACGTTTCATAAGTGCTTTTAAACTAGGCCTACTTGAAATAAATTAATTTTGAACTTTGTGTTACGGCCTACAATTATTTAGTTCTGACGTTCGTAAAACATATTTTGTAATATAAAAATGAAACATTTGCGACTTTAAAACGCGTAATATTGGGTCCATTTTACTATGACGATGCAGAATTTGTTGTGATAAAACGACTCTTTGATTGCGATCAAATCTTACGTACTAAGGCTACCGGTTATCGAACGCAGGAACGTGTGATCTTTAGCTAAACACGCTTAACCACTAATTTGACGCGGCATTTCAACAAACCCAGACACCCTCACATGACCAGTACACAAAATTAATTTAAAAAAAATAATAAAGTGTATCTACCTCGACATCTAGCTAGGGATGCAAACTTTTTTCTTGTAGAAGTAGGAGATATCCGATTTTCGAAAGGTTATATTAGATACCGATAAGGAAAAACTTTTTAAAAGAAAAACCTTTTTGGAAATTATACTTCTTTTGGCGCGATGGAGAAAAATGATGAGAGTGAATTTTTTACGATTTACGACGCGCACACCGACACCTGAATTCTACATCGTAAAGTTAGTTCTAGGTGGCATGAAAATCGTCAACTATGTTCAAGTTGTATATTCTAGTATTTTTATATTTAGAACACGTGCTTCGTAACAGTACAAACAGTGTGAATAAATAAATATGATTACGTTAATAAAACTTTTTTTATTTAAATAAAATATTTTTGATTAATTTTAATATTTATCGTTTATCACTACTACTGCATTTTAGTATTTTTTTTTCCATACGCCAAAGAAGTATAACTTCTAACGCGTGTACACACACACTCTTTTTTTTTTACTTTAACACGAATTTGTATATGTATTTTTTTTGTTCATTTTAAAAAGAATTACATTGATAGTCAATGGTTTTCTCTTCCCATCAGGTGAGCCACCTGTTCAGGACTTAATAACTAGACGCACGCATCTATTTATCGATAATTAGTTGCGGATCTCTAAAACACTTATTTGAAGGAGAAAATACGCTGTTAGGTTTACGTAATAAAATTAGAAATTGCAAGCTTGTTTTCGAGTGCCGTTTGATAAGCACTCGGCTCGATAGAGAGAAAAAAAACGAAACCAACACGAAGTGAGGAACCTCGGTGAATATAACTCAAAAAATACCGATACATTTTACATTTTTAAGAAAAAAATTAAAGCATCACTATCATAATTTGGAACTGGTTAGGATTAAAATAATCTTATAAAAACTTAGAAGTCATTAGTTTAAAGTTATCTTGTAAGTGAACAGTATGTTCTTTGGAGAATACAGTCTTTAAACCTAAAATATTACAGCCAATACTTTAATTAGGGATAATTAAAGTTTTGGCTGGATTAATTTATTTATTTATATTTAATGATAAGAGACCGGTCATCTCTGGAGGAGGCCTTTACCCTCGCATGAGAGGGGTTTCATGAGAAGAATTATTATAAAATATATCCATTTTTTAATAGAGCAATCTATAAAAAATTATAGTTAATAATAATAAATACTAGCCCCTCGGTAAACGAAATTATGAACTGTTTTTTTTCTTTTTTGTTTTAACTTTAAATGTTAACATCTATTACTATGCAACCTATATATTGAAAGTGAGAATTAAAAGGCTCTTTAACCGACTTAAAAAAAGTAGGAGGTTCTCACTTTTTAATGTTTCTTATCTCAGATCTCTGTCATTTATAAACCGATTTGAAAAATATTTTTTTTGTTTCAGACGGTATACTTTCCATGTGGTCCCAATTTCATAAGGTCAAGATATGTTGAAGGGCTCCTGGCAAAATTGAGGGAACTCTTCAAATACTTCAGAGACACCTATGGCGATTTGAATATTTTTTAAAAGTAACTTGAGCATTTGCTATCGAAAAGCAACATTTGCTCAAGTGAAACTGTTCGATGGGTTTATAGTAGGGAAGTAAAATGTAGAAAATTAATGGTACTTTCCTTGCTACCAGTGGCGCGGCGTGCATAGAGGGTATGCACGGGGTATGCAGATTATATAAAATGAAGAAAATCTCAAGTACGAGTTATAAACACTTAAGAGTAGGCTTTTTATAACTCTTACAATGCCTATTCTTAAGTTTTTTATAACTCTTACTTGAGATTTTCTTGATTTTATATCATCTGCATACCCTGTGCATAACCTCTATGCACGCCACTGCAGTTGCTGCTATATAAACAGGTACAATACTTTTTCGCGGGTAGGCGCACAAAATAAGGACACGCGTTTTTCGGTTCTCGTATTTTATATTTCAAATTAAGTGAAAATTGTGTATTTATAATAATGTTTTAAGTGATTTTATACCTGCCAGCCTTATTCCAAATCAAATAATCCATAATAAGCAGTTTCTGAAGTATTGTGTTATACAACATCATTAAATACAATCTCATACTCGGTGGTGTTTTTGTGTGACTGAATGCGACTTAAAAGTGTTCTAGAAAATATTTATTTCTCGCTTTTAAGTTGTATAACAAAGTCGGTTCTTGGAATCAAAAATTTTTTACTTTTATTTTTATATATATATTTTTTAAACCTTTTAAGTTTAGCTTTGCGCTATTTAGAGGTGGTTTTAAAGAAGAATACCGGATGTAGTATGGAATTTGGTTTCACATAGTACTTATAAGGTGCCTTCATGGAATATACTCGTATCTCATTCGGAAGGGTTAATAATTACAATAAATTACTAAAAACATTAAAACTCTAGTTCGCCGGATTTCAGAGTTACAAGCAAATGAAGTTCGTGAATTAAGGTTATTTTTGACACATGTGATTATTGTACCTTGATTGATGGTACTGTTCACAATATGTATTTTTTCGTTTTTTATTGCTTTTACGTAAACAAGTGACGTACCTCTCGGATTTTAGAGGTTTTTTTTTTAAATAAAAACTTTATTTTTTGATACCAATTTGGATGAGGCACCAAACGAAACCATATTCCGGCATTCTCCTTTGAATTAATTTTTATTGATATTTTAACAGATGATAGTTAAGTAGCGTTGCGACAACTTTATTCTTATCTGCCGTCACAACAATGCGTGAACAATAACTTAAAAAATCTGCTATTTTGCTTCAGGAGCTAAGAAAAAAGGGAACTAAAGATTTACCTACTTGCTTACATTAAAGAACGACCTGTTGCTAGTACTATTCTTAAGAGATCGCCGAGCTTCAGAATACAAAGCCTTCTCTAAGCAAAAGGTTAGATTAGAACAAAGCGCACTAGAAAGCGTAAAAAAAGCGTCTCAAAGGTTATTTCTAGGCTCCGCCAGCTTTTGCAATCTGTGTGTATACCGTATAGTACCATATCGACTCTGCTTTCTGAGTCCAACGCTGTGGGTTCGATTCCCACAACTGGGAAATGTTTGTGTGATGAACATGAATATTTTACTGTGTCTGCGTGTTTATCTTTATATTAGAAGTATTTATGTATTTTATACGTAAAAATATTTAGCAGTCATCTTAGTGCCCAAGCTAAGCTTTCTTTGGGGCTAGATGGCAATGTGTGCATTTTCGTAGTATATATATATATAATAAAAAAATATCATAGAGTCATATCAACAACTACTCTAAAACGGTAAAATACATTTAAAAAATATGGAATAATGAAAACAAAAAATATATCATGTAATTTTTTAACGCTTACTTGTGCAATAGTATATAGCTTTTTATATAGTAGGTAAAGAATTTATAGTCTTGACAAATAAAGGAGCAGTTATCACCATCCCAGCTCTTTCCGAGGGTTTCGTACGAGGTGACTAAAAGAATATAACGGAGAACGGGAACGAGCATCATCTGTGCATTTAGAACATCCATTATTACTGACCCGTCTGCTCAGCGTGGTGATTGTGAACAAACTCTCCCATTGGGAGGGGGAGGGATCTTGTCCAGTAGTGGACTGTTATCTGTTATGTGTGTGTGTGTGTGTGTGTGTGCGGTGATTACAAAAAATAATTGCAGACAGAAAGATCAATCAAACGGAACCAGGGAACTGGGTTTAATTTAACATGCAATATTTGATTCAGGGCCATGTGAAACTAAATAAGAGCTCGTAAAATAAAAAAATTGAACATAAATAACAAGTTCTTTATAAAGTGTCAACAGAGTTGTACCTATCGGGAAATGTCATCTGTGGCGGGCTATTTTTAAGCGCTCGAAGTTAGTAAATAACACAACGAGGTATTTTGAGCGCTTTGAACTAAAATAAACAGTAGTTTCATAACAACACCCACTCGTGCATTCGTCGTTGTCGTCAATTAATGTTGTTTATTCGCGTAAAGAACGTTTTCTTGCGATTTATACGACAAATATCGAGGAAAGTCTCCATGTTTTAATCTTTACTAAATGAACAGAATTAATGAAAGTTTCATTAATTTCATGACGGCCGATTGGCACAGTGGGCAGCGACCCTGCTTTCTGAGTCAAAGGCCGTGGGTTCGATTCCCACAACTGGAAATGTTTGTGTGATGAACATGAATGTTTCTCAGTGTCTGGGTGTTTATCTGTATATTCTAAGTATTTATGTGTATTATATTCATAAAAAAAATATTCATCAGCTATCTCAGTACCCATAACACAGGCTACGCTTACTTTGGGGCTAGATGGCGATGTGTGCATTGTCGTAGTATATATATATTTTTTTATGTACCTGCTTTATGAATACCCTGGTCAAAAACCCTATGCACGCCACTGATGACACCACTCTTACCACTCTACCGTCCCAGGTTATCATAATTCCTGTGCTTTGTGACATTTTCTTTTCAAAGCCCAATGCTGGGCTTCGGTCTGGGAACCATCGCTATAACCCATTGCGGAATAACGATGACGAAACTACTTGAATCACGATCCTGGCATATTGCACAGGCTCCTAAAATAACAATTGATTGTATCGAGAGACATTTTAAGGCGATTTCTACCTTTATCATTTATTGGATTTCCCAATATGTTGTCATGATATAAGTAAGTTAAATGAGTTATGATAATAATATAAATGAAATAAATAAATATACTACGACAATACACACATTGCCACCTAGTCCCAAAGTAAGCGTAGCTTGTGATATCGGTATTAAGATGACTGATGAATATTTTTATGAATAACTAGCGTACCCAGCCCGCTTTGCCGGGCTAGATTTTGCTTTATTTTATTTTAACTATAAACTTACATCATTAAATTTTTAATTTAAGTCTCATATTAAATTATTTATTCCTCTCCGTGTTCATTCTCTTCTATTCTCATCTCGAGCTGGTGAAGATCATTATCTACACCCATGTACACCCAACAGTAGAATATCATCATAGTAAATAAAAGCTGTATTTGACAGTTTCACAGTTCATAAATAGGATTGCTCCGATCGTCACCAAACTTTACAGGATTACTCGCCAGGTCAATCCGGAGTTTCATTGAAATTGGCCTTTACGGAACATACCCACACGCTTTCTCTTTTATATATATAGATATACATAAATACATATAATATACAGATAATCACCGAGACACTGAAAAACATTCATGTTCATCACACAAACATTTTCCAGTTGTAGGAATCGAACTTATGTCTTTGGACTCAGAAAACAGGGTCGCTGCCCACTGCGCCAATCGGCCGTCAATATTATTATTCAAATAACAGTCAATCATGCTTTTTTTTTATTCGCAGCTATCGGCCTTGGAGTCATGAGTCCTTATGTTTTAAAACAATCCAGGAGCCCATTGAAATATAAACACAATATTTCATCCAAATCGGTCCAGCCATTTGGGACGAGTTGGGTGACAAAAGAATGATGATTATCATCATATCGACCCATTACCGGCCCACTACAGGGCAAGGGTCACTCGTCGGTCGGTCGGAAACTTTTTTTTTTTAAGTCAGTTAAAAATGCAAATACAAATACAACTTACCACGAGGGAGAGTCTGTGATGAGGCGGTGGCGGTGGCAAACGGGACGGTCTTCGGGAAACGGTGCATTGCTCTTTCTACAAACATACAACTATATGTCAATACCACCCCCCTTACATTTCGTAAATTTGGAAAAAAAAATGTAAACGAATAATGAAATATCAGACTGCATAAATAATGAATATAAAAAAAAAACTAAGGAGTGATAGCTTTCGAGGGAGCGAATATCATTCACCACTCAAGCACGCACCAGTGTTCGGCAAATTAATATCTGAAAACTTCACTAGCGCGATGCAGGATCTTATGGCTTCATCTAGTTGGGTAACATGGAGATTGCCACAGACTATATATAATACTTGATGCTACCAAATTGTTGATCTTTAGGAGATCTAAAGAACAGTACACGGTACCATATATCCTATGACTCATAATAACAATACTACTCTTTTAAATATTTATTAGTAATGATTACGTATAGAATATTATTCCTTACCGTTGCGTATCGTCGGGGAAAGCAACTAGTCTTTTATATATTATAAAATAAAGTTTTCACTTTGAACTTTGAATAATAAATCTACATATAACTATCGAGTTTGTATGTTTGAACCCGCTCATCTCAAGAAATACCAGAAACATAAAGTGACGGTATCCTAACGCCCACACAGTGTTCTATATGCGTTTCATAGCAATAAAATATCACTCTAACGAAGGAGAACAATGTGAGGAAACCTGCATGCCTGAGAGTACTCCATAAAGTTTCCAAAGACGCGTAACCTACGACCTAAACCCTTCTCATAGTGAGAGGAGATCCCGTGTTCTGGTGGGCCATTTACGGGTTGTTAATGATACAGACCATATTAACTTACCACATGGATGGAAAGCGTCGGCGCCGACTTCCCTAGGGCGGAGCGACGCATGCGCACAAGATTGCTGCGCGCTTTACTCGCATCTGTCAACAACAAACAACACGTGTTAATTTTACTAGTATACTTTTTGATCCCTGACGTGATCATGTAACGATACAAGGCAATGTTAAGTAACAGCTAATCTAAGAAGATTCCTATGTCTGCATTTATATTTCACGAATCGATTTTCACTAGGCAACCCGCACAACCTAACTTATCTAACTTTTCGTATTTTGTGTTTGTATTCTCATAATTTAACTTTTTGCATGGATTTAAGGTTATCAAAAAAAAACTTTTTTTTTAATCTGTTAAATAATAGTCTACGAGTTCCCAGTTACGCACCGGCGCGTCTTTGTTGTAAATTAAGATTGCGCCTTATGTCTTCAGTCATTATCTTAAGAGTTTGCGAAAGGTTTTTTATTTTCAAGCACCACCTAAATCATCACCGAAAGGCATCCGATTTGAGTGTTTCCTAGGTTTAGTGAAAACGGGAGATAGCGATAAAGTATGATTACCATTTGGCATTCAGCTTCACAAGAATCAACATGTACTTAAAAAGTAAGTTAATGCCCAAGAGGTAAAGCACTTAACTATACCAAAGACCAAAATTATACTAGCGTGTATAATAGGAGGTCTGTGTTCATAAGTGGTATCGAAAGAACGCCATTTAGTGACAGTATGGTCTCCTAGTATCGTCACTAGATGGCGCTTTGTATAATCCATATAAATCGTAGTTAACATTCACACGATCGACTTAGTAAAGGTAGGTAAAACTATCACACTTGGCACTCTGAACGCACATTTTGACCTTAAAAAGTATCTCACAACGCACTTATCCCGTTCATAAATTATAGGTACATCCCGACTTCCCTACTTCTCTACTTAATATTATAAATGTCAATGTAAGTTTGTTTGTTACGCTTTCACGCAAAAACTACTTAGCCGATCCTCATGAAACTTTGTACACATATTCTTGGAAGTGTTAGAAGTAATATAGGATACTTTTTATCGCGACATTAAGCTCGTTTCCTTTGGGAGAGGGGATGAGTGTTTGATGATTTTACACCATAACTCTGACAAATTATAACCGATTTCAATAATTATTTTTGTACTATAGAGGTATATGTGTTTAATTTTGCCCAAACTGTGGTTGGAGATAGAGGAGAGAAGCAGCAAACCCCTCATTTAAGGCTTAGCGATACTGATTACATAAAATACACACACACTTTTTTAGAACTACAACTAAAATTAATGTCATAAAAAAACAAACGCAGACGAAGTCGCGGGCAACAGCTAGTAGTAAATATAAATACGTGCCCGCTGTAGAGTACACGCTCCAAAATAAACATGCCCATCGCCGCGCGTCACTATGATAACGTGCCGGAATGCCCGCGGGATTTAATTTAGTAGCACTGGTAGGTGTGGTTTAAGGGGCGTGACATTTTGTATTGCGTATTAGCATGCCAATAAAACTGGAAAAATATTTACAAACACTACAAATGTACCTACTATTTATAAGTAGCCTAACATCAAAACCTTTCTCCTCAGTCAAATAGGCGGCTTTGGTAGTTTTGTTTCTTCCAACAATTCAGTAAATAAAAGTAGTGAACAGTTGATATATTTTTCCCCCTACGCCCATGTAAATGTAGCAAAATGACAAATTTTTCACCTTACCGCCCATGTGAATGTAGCGTAATGAAAAATTTTCACCTTACGCCCATGTGAATGTAGCGGAATGACAAATTTTTCACCTTGCGCCGATGGCAATGTAGCAAGCCACATATTTTGACTATTGTGTACAGTTTGTGAAGTTAGGCCTTAGAGAGTTAGGGCGTGTAGAACTAGAAGCTGGGCTCTTGGACATGAGATCTGATAACTGTTTGACAGTGCGATTCATATGGTCTCGTCTTGGCAACATTTAACATAAAAATATTTTTGGTGGGATATATACTTCTGTACCAATGTTATAATGAGCAATGATTTGTTCGTCTTTATGTGCTCGATAAACTCTAAAGCTACTGAACCGAGTTTATTAATTATTCTTTTAACCGCAACCTTACAGCGCCTCGCTATTATATGCTGAAGTCACAAAGGCTTAACTTAATTCCAGTATTAATATGATTTAAATATTGTGTTATAATACATTTAATGAAACGTGGTTACTATGCGATTGATGGATTTCTTAACGACAAGGCTACTTCGAAGCAGGCCGCTCCGCTCTCATCTCTCACCAGATAGAAAATTCAAACGATTGTTAATTGTAAAAAAGAGCAATCTGCTGAATTTCATGCCGGCTCTTCTCAGTAGAATCTGCCTTCCGAACCGGTGGGATAATCACTACAAACTGACTGACTCGACGTTTCAACAGTGCTTATAAACTGGGCCTATTTGTAATAAATGAATTATAAATTTGAATTTTGAATTTGAATCGGTATAAGCAAAGCAAGCCAGTAGAAAAGGCGCTAACAAGCTGCTTTATCTGAGTCATCATCATCACCATCACTTCAACCGATTGAAGTCCACTGCTGGACATGGTCTTTTGTAGAGAGTCCCAAAATCCACAGTTCTTGGCCGCTTGTTTTCAGCGGCTCCCAGCAACTCGTTTGATGTCGTCTGTCCACCTTGTTGGGGGCCGACCAACACTGCGTTTACCTGTGCGGGGTCGCCATTCCAACACCTTGGAACCCCAACATCCATCGGTTCTCCGAGCTATTTGCCCCGCCCATTTCCACTTCAGCTTAGCAACTCGCTGAGCTATGTCGGTAACTCTACGGATCTCCTGATTTCTGATTTGATCACGTAGAGATACTCCCAACATTGCTCTTTCCATCGCCTGCTGAGTGATTCTGAGCCTTCTTATGATTCTCCGTATGAGAACCATATCATCGCAATACGCTGACTAAATGATCCATCATACATTAATACTATGTAGGTATGGCATATATCGACCGTAACAATATGAAGATTTGGATAGAAGCAGGCGTTACTTAACAATTATTCATTGTAAAGTCAACATTTCCTGAGGATGCTCCGGTTTCGGAGCGAAACGTGCGTAGAGGGTGTATTGCCGAAGATCTGTTTGGTGTGGAGTATAAAGATTGAAGAAATTATAAATTACACCACACAGATTCTCCTGCTTTTCGCGGAGTATAGCAAATTAAGCTTAATTTTGATAATTTTGATAATAATAGGAAGATTTTCCTCGAAGCGGCAGTTCGTGCTCCGGAACCGAGTTACGACCGTTCATCTTTTTAAGTTGTATAGTGAAGATATAATTTGGTCCATAGAATTAAGAACATACAGAACCCTCATTCAGCCATTATTGAATGAAGTGCATTGTGTCCAAAAACAGTAAAAACGCGCCGCGCACGTGTGACTCCACACCCGCGGAATGTTGCTTTTTATCATTTTGCCCCATTTTATTATTATTTATTTATTTATTTTAATTAAATTAGTACGGTTAACACCAATTAAATACATAGTAGATTAAATTATACAGATGATTATGATGATTATTTTTATTGTGCGTTGAGGTAAAATAATAACTGTCAACCGCTATGTTAAATGTCTAACCACCTGTTCGGGAAACCCTACTAAAGTAGAGTGGTTTTTGATGCCTTCTTATTAGCCGTGTACACGGTTTCTGTATGTTCTTAATTCTGTGATGTGGACATCATTTCTGAAAACTTCACTAACGCGATGCAGGATCTTATGGCTCCATCTAGTTGGGTAACATGGAGATTCAACACAGACCATAGACTATATAATACTTGATGCTACCATATTGTTGATCTTTAGGAGATCTAAAGAAAAGTACACGGTACCATATATAATATGACTCATAAAAAATATTTTGACTTGAAAATATTTATTAGTAATGATTACGTTTAGAATATTATTCCTTACCTACAGATCGTCGGGGAAAGCAGCTAGTGTTATATATATATAATAAAGTTTTCACTTTCAACTTTGAATAATAAATCTACATATATAACTATCGAGTTTGTATGTTTGAACCCGCTTATCTCAAGAACTACCAGAACCATAAAGTGAAGGTATCCTAACGCCCACACAGTGTTATATATTATCGAGTTTTATTATTTTGAGGCAGTTAAAAACCACTTAAACAGCTGACCAAATGTTAATGGCACTTTATGTTTCGAGAGTTTCGAATATCGAACCTGCGGCTTTCATCGGAGTAAGTTTCTTTGACGAACTCCCAGCACGGCTAGCAAAGTCAAAGTCAAAGTCAAATATTTCTTTATTCAAATAGGCACATAGATGGCACTTTTGATGCGTTATTATAAACAAAATGTGTACATAGCAGTGAGTAGTGATGGCGATAACTACAATCGTAAACTTAAAACTAAAGCTACGAGGGTTCCAATCGCGCCCTGGTCTAAGAAGAAGCCCACAACAAACTTAGCCGGGTGTTCTTTTGTTATCATCATCTCACATTGTCATTAGAAAATATTTAAGAAGCAACCTGGTTAGAGCAATTGTTTACATCCAAGCTTTTTTATCGTTTACGTAATCCAAAAAAAAAGCATGGGCCCGAGACAATTATATCCCCGGGGAAAGGGTAAAAATGTATCTTCTCCCACAGCTTTATTAACTCTCAGAGCACTGGCGCACAAGTAATAATAATAATAATAATAATATCTTTATTTTATCAAAATAAACGTATACATTTCATGAGTGTGAAGCCCTGTCTCCTACGGTAGTTAAAACTGTGTTACAGGAGACAGTGTCTTCCCTATATCTATGGTCTTATTAACAAACGTTTGACAATTTTATTGGGAAAATTATATAAAGGAAAGAAAAGAAAGAAATAAATAAAAAAAAAAAAAAAATGTAAATTTTTGAGGCGGGTGCTTAGGTAGGTACATTTGATTTGTTTGTGGGTGTGCGCGTGTTTGTATGCGTGTGTGTGTGCGTGTTTATATGCGTGTGTGTGCGTGTGTGTATGTGTTTAATTTGTAATTTGTTTTATTTAAATTAGATATTATTCCATGTTCCCCTGTTCCCGCACGTAAATTATATCCCATGTCAGGGTATATTATCGGGGAATATAATTTTTGTCGCAGGCGCAGAGGTTAGCGCAGTGGATTTTAGTGTGAGGTCCCGGTTTCGTTCCGTCTGTGGTATCTAGTGGGAGGCTTCGGCCGTGGCTATTTTCCACTCTACCGACAAATACGTGCCGCCAAGCAACTTGGCGTTCCGGTACGATGCCGCGTAGACACCGATTGGGGTGCTATACGCAAACAGTTTAACCCGCTACCATCTAAGACTGCGTCATCATTTACCGCCAGGTGAGATTGCAGTCGCGGCGTAACTTGTTAAGGAAAAGAAAAATGTACACAGTTATATATCGATTAAAAATAGCGTGATTCATATTGGACTGGATCGTCACTCGCCATCAAGTGAGATCGCGCACCAAACCCGTTGGCTATAAAACAAGCCCACTTTCTCCCCCGGTCGGGTGACATAGCAAAGGTATCGATGTATTATATTAGGTAATTGAGAGAGCTGGCACGGTTCCAGCACCAGATCAATATAAACAAGTTCAAGGTACAGCGGCAGTCGTTCTAGAGAATCATTCGCAGAATTGATACGGTCCATTAAAGTCAACGTCAAATTCAAAGTCAAAGTCAAATGTGTCATTAATCAAACTAAGGTCCAATTGATGGAACTTTTGATGCACATAATTATGATTTAAAACATGCTTGCACATGTTTTAACGTTAAAAACGGATCTAGGCGAGATACTCGTAATTGTCTCTACTCGTTACTATTTAAATAGACAAGTTAATGGGTAGAATAACTCTCTCGTGGTGTGCAATACAGGCCTAAGAAGTCTACAATAATCTTAGGTGTTGTTTTAGCCGAGTACACATTAGCCATTACATTTTTATTTATTTTTTAACTTTTAGCTGTTTACAGCAGCCGTAGTACCCAGCGGATTTGCATGCTATGTTCGCATCAAGAAGGTACAATTGTGCACACATGCCAAGTCATCTTATATCTTTAAACGAGCAATTCTTGTATATATATTTAATTGGAATCTCGGAATCGGCTCCATCGATTTTCATGAAATTTAGTATACAGGGGGTTTCGGGGGCGATAAATCGATCTAGCTAGGATTCATTTTTAGAAAATGTCATTTTATTTGTGTTTTCCGGTAATAACCGGTTTGATGTCGTGTAACCGACACGGGTCAGCTAATATAGTTAACATAAGAGTGAGCAGTTGATTGTTACTTTTGAAAGTTATATTGTTAACGACTTTTAATAGTATGTATATACTTACTCTTTTATTGTATGTTAAAGTATTTAATTATGTAAGTGTTGTTATTATATATATTAGTTTATTTTTATATTTATTTATTTATTATATTATTTACTTTTTATCTATTTGTGTACACTAGTTTATGTATTAGCATGTAGTTATTTACATGTATGTATTTTAATATTTGTACCACCAGCAGTCTATTCTCCTCTTCTTTTTTTTCCTAATTCTAAGGTTGCCTGGCAGAGATCGCTATTAAGCGATAAGGCCGCCTTTTGTATTACTACTTCTTTCGATGTTTCTGTTTTTGTTATATTTTAAATATGTTAATGTTGTGGTATACAAATAAAGAGTTTAATAAATAAATAAAATAAAGTTAAATAATAAAAAACAAAAAAAATATTTGAACACCTTTGCGTGGGATTTCTCCATCATGTTCTCAAATGCGTGTGAGGTCCACCGATCCGCCTAATGGCTAAAGCCCTTTTCATTGTGGGCCGGTAACAGGTTGATATGATGATGTTGAATTATGATGATAACCTACGGCCTATTGGCGCAGTTCGCAGCTACCCTGCTTTCGGAGTCCAAGGCCGTGGGTTCGATTCCCACAACTGGAAACTGTTTGTGTGATGAGCAAGAATGTTTTTCAGTGTCTGGGTGTTTATATGTTTATTCTAAGTTTTTATGTATATTATTCATAAAAAAATATTCACCAGTCATCTTAGTACCCATAACACAAGCTACGCTTACTTTGGGGCTAGATGGCGATGTGTGTATTGTCGTAGTATATTTATTAATTTATTTATTTATCAGTCATCCGATTTAATCGTTTCCTAGGTTTCGGTAAAACGTTCGGGCATATGGACGTAAGTTCGGTGAGTGTGGCATACATCACGTTACGATTTCTAGTTAGCGCGGATGAAACCGCAGGGAATACCTAGTATATATTATAACAGATAAGTATTTAATCGAAAGTCGGATCGCAAAGGTCGATCATGATCAATCAGCGCGCCGATATCTGGGGCACGCGCCCACCGGCCCACTGACAGCCTACGGCGACGGCGAGTGACACGCGCACGTGACACCAAGGGTTGGCAGCGGTGGCGAACGTAGGGCTGCCACACTCGTTTTACTTACATTATTTACTAGCTGTGCCCTGTTTCACAAAGTAGTGCAAGTATGTTTGTTTGTAAAGATTTATGCCATCGTGCCTGAAGACAAAAGTCTTCGAACAGTGCGTGTTGCCAATGATGACCTATGGCTCTGAAACATGGTTGTTAACTATGGGCCTCATAAGAAGGCTCAGAGTCACTCAGCGGGCGATCGAGAGAGCAATGCTCGGAGTATCTCTACGCGATCGAATCAGAAATGTGGTGATTGTTAGAAGAACCAGTTACCAGAGTTACCGACATATAGTTCAACTAGTCGCGAAGCTGAAGTGGCAATGGGCCGGGTGCATAATTCGGAGAAAGAATGGACGTCGGGGTCCCAAGGTGCTGGAATAGCAGCCCCGAACTGGTAAGCGCAGCGTTGGTCGGCTCCCAACAAGGTGGACAGACGACATTAAGCGCGTCGCCGGTAGCCGCTGGATCCAAGCGGCACAGAACCGTGGAACTTGGAACTCCCTACAAAAGACCTATGTCCAGCAGTGGACGTCTATCGGTTGATGTGATGATGATGATGATGCCATCGTGCCTTGACTGCAATACCGCCTGATGTTAAGTCATGATGCACGCAGTCAGTGGCGTGCAATTCGTACATTAACTAACATTCGTACGCTAAGTATTTATAGTAGCGTATTTGTATGTTTATATGTTTGTATATATGTATGGAATATATTTTATATTTTTGTACATATCTTTAATATGTTATGTTTAGTATATACTATGTTTTTTTTTTTTTATGTTAATTTAGTTTTAAGTCCTAATATTTAATTTTGTTTGTTGTACCACCTACTTATTTCTTATAACATTTTCTTGTATGCCTTTGGTTGCCTGGAAGAGATCGCTATTTAGCGATAAGGCCGCCAAATTGTACGTTCTACCTTATTGTGCTGTTGTATTTGTATCTCTGTAAATTTTCTCTGTGGTGTACAATAAAAGTGTATTCATTCATTCATTCATTCATTCATTAACAAAAGCACTGCCTACCCTAAAATTGAACATATAAGGAGGATTTTTGACATTTTTGCCAATATTCCCGCTGTATCCATACCCTCATGAGAAGCCCAGTGCACGCCACTGCATTCATTCTACCTCTTCAGTTTGGAAACCTCCCTGGCGCAACGGTGAACGCTGTGAATTTCAACAGAAGGTCCCGGGTTCGATTCCCGGCAGGGGCGATTTGGAAATTTTAAATTTCTGAATTTTCTCTGGCCTGGTCAAGTGGATTTGGCCGTGGCTAGTTACCAAGCTTCCGATAAAGACGTGCCGCTAAGCGATTTAGTGTTCCTGTTCAATGTCGCGTAGAAACCGATTAGGGGTATGACTACCATACTCCCTAACAGGTTAGCCCGCTACCATCTTAGACTGCATCATCACTTACCACCAGGTAATTGCAGACAAGGGCTAACTTATGCTGAAAAGAGCAACTGCTGAGCCAGCTTTCTGCCAGCTTCTTCTCGGTAGAATCTGCCTTCCGAACCGATGGTAGAGTAACTACACACATACAGACTTGACGTTTCAAAAGTGCTTATTTTAGGCCTACTTGAAATAAATCAATTTTGGATTTTGAGCTTTTAAAGGGGAATAGTGATAAATTAGGATATCTTTTTCGAATTTTCAGCTAGTTTTAGCAAGATGAGATTGACCTAAAGGGCAAACTCAAAGGGGACTGAAAAGTTCACCCAGCAACGTCAGTGTATCTGTACACGTGACAAAGCTGCGGTTAGATCAAGTCGGGCTATACAATAACGGAAATAGCTTCAATTGAAAACATTCACGTTGTATTCGCCCTCCTTGAAAAGTGACTACGAAAATAACAATGGTGGCCTTTGAACGAATTCTTCAAAGCGACAATTATTGTTATTTACTTTCTTAATTAACTACGCGGTGCCGAGTGACCTCTACCACTATTACAAACACAAACACTCAACTAATCAATACGTCGACATGACATACGGCAACATAGAATTGATTAGTCAAAGTCAAATATCTTTATTCAAGTTGGCCCATAAATAGAGAAATGTGTACATGAATATTAAAACTAAAGCTACGACGGTCCCAAACGATTAAACACACCAAGCGGTATTTTCGGGCTATTTGAGAATCAATTGTTTCTTTAAACAGCGATGATAGAGCTAGGAACTCTTAAATCTCATTGGTGGTGTCTAGCCTATAACCGTTCAATGCTGGACTTAACCAACACCAGCCTGGACCAACGCCAGCGTTTTTGCTCACGGTGGGCAGACGGGTTAATGATCGCAATAGATGTTAGGTATTAGTAGCACAGGGGACGCTGCTACCCGTTCTCCGTTAGGTATATTCCCTTGACACCAACGGGAGGAGTAGGGCTTGGGGTGGTGACATAGCGGTGAGAAAGTTTGTTAAAGAAACATCGATGTCGACATTTATTACTAAGATACAATGATATGTCGATATAGAAAATAACGAAAATGTATGTGATCAATCTGAAAGTATATAGATAGATAGATAGATAAAGTCTTTATTGCACAAATTAAAAGCGAAAACAAGAAATAACAAAATATTAAAAATATAGATATAAGATGCGCAAAGGCGGTCTTATCGCTTTTAGCGATCTCCTCCAGGCAACCCTTTAGGTTAGGGAAAACGGGATAGTGCAACCAGTGATACAATTAAGTTAAATACATATATAATTATAATATATACATACATATAAATATATAACATGTAATATATAAATATTTATATATAAACATACCAAAGAACATACATACACTATATTATATATGTATGTATATCTTTTCTAATTTAAGGAAAGAATCGCGTTAACACCAGATTAAAATATTTTAAACCCTTTGTCCTAAGGGGGTGTTCATAAAATACGTGAGATTTTTAAGGGGGGAGGTGGTCGAGTAAAATCTCATCTAATCTTACGTTGGAGAGAGGGGGGGTCTCGGAAAATATCACGCAATTTTTTTTCTGATTTAAATAAATAAAAAATTATACTCTTTTGGTCCATTTAATCTAGATTGTACATGCTTAAGAGTTAATTTTAAATGCAATCCTAATACGATTAAGATCATTCACTAATTCGTTCATGAGAAAATAATTTCATTCATTCTTCGACGTTACACATCTACTGATCCATATGTTTTTTTCTTTTTACAATAACAATACAACGCGTTTACGTAAGAAACCCACATTTTGAAAAATCTCACGTGAGATTGGGGGATGGGAGAGGGGGTTGAATAAAATCTCACGACATATCACCAGGGGGTAAGGGAGGGACAGAAAATTAAAAAAAACACCGCACGTAATTTATGGACGCCCCCTAAGTGTCTACAAGTACAATACTTCTTTTTACAATCCCGTCGTTTGCATGTGCCGCCTTTATAATGATTTAGTATCAAGTAATCGTAATATTGACATTTTTACCAAAAGGATAAATATTTTTAAAAATCAAATTATTAAGCACTATTCCACATAAACTTTAGGGAAATTATATATATATATAATTTTTTAAGTGTTTCTTTTTTTTATATTTACTTTTTGTTCAATTTAATTTGGATTGTATCTTAGAACAAAACTTGTTATTTACTTTTAGTTATTACCTGTTTTGTGTACCTAATAACAATAAACAATAAAGAAAAGGTTTTATAAACGAGGGGAGTTGCGAGGTAACAAAAATTAAAGGAAAAAGAAGTATAACTTCACAAAAAATACCAACAACCGTATTGAAAACCTCCTTTTGTCTTTGAACTCGGTTAGTAAACAGCTACACCGCTATCAATTGATGTTCCGAGAACGAATCAATCTAGGATATCGTTTCCGAAAGGAACCGTGGGTGAATTAAGGTGACACCCGCGTCGTGTGGGCTGAGAACACGCGAAACTGTGTCGCGAACATCGCTCACAAAGTAACCAGTTATTACTCAAGTAAAGCCAACAAGAGCATGCAACTTTATCACCCAGCGTACGTGGAAACAATAACCGCGACCAGCCTTGTTACGAAGGAGACGATGGAGAAGCCTCCACTACCCTCCATAAAAATATGTTCCCCTATAAAAAAAAATTGTTCTATATATTTTTTTTGTTGAAATCTAAGTCTATAGTTGACATGCTTTGCTTTTTCTTCAAAAGCTGATTACATTTTTAATGTTTGACTCACTGGTTTGACTCTCTAAAATAATCAAAAATTCTTTATTTTTACCGCCTGAGGACTCAAAGAATGAAAGATGAAAAAAATAACATGAATGAAAGCTAGACGTAACCTTTCAAAAACCAAACCTAAACTGCCCTAACCTGAGGCATCCAGGTTTTCAAAAGATTTTTACCTTTACCACCGTTGAAGCAAGTGATATCTTAATTGTTTAAAACGCACATCAATTAAAAAAGTCATAAGTGCGTGCTGGGATTCGAACTCGGCCCCCGACCGCTTTTAAGACATCATATTCTCTAAAAACTTAAATATTCCCAAATTAATAACTGGGCATATGTCATGAAAAAGATCCAAAGATGGACAAAGCATAAGCTTCCTCACAATGTTTGAGAGTTTGAACCCTAGGGCTCGAAGAAGCGAAGGGATCGTCGGCCTGAGGGCGCCTCATGTGAGGCTGAACCTCGGCTCAAGCGGCGATTGAAGTGAAAGGGTTACGGACGGTGATTAGTCCGCACGCTTCTGAGAACGTGGTGTGAGCCCACGTCCGGATGACGTCAGTTTGGAGCCTCGTCTTCGCCGGCGAAGACGCTGTGCAGAGGTTTATTGTGTGTTCTGATAGGGAGCATTGTCAGTAGTTATCTGATCGTCAGGGTCGTGAAGGATATGTTTAGGCCTCCTCTTGTTGAGAGTGGCGCTAAGGCTGGATGAGTAACAAGAAGCCGCAACTATGAGAGGGTTGGGAGGTCGGAAATACTTCTCGAAGTAAATTTTCGAAAACAATCAACCTTTTCACAGCCTCTTCACCAGCGAAGACGAGGTATCCGACTTCTCAGGTCTTCCAGACGTGGACACACGACGGCTTCGGAAGCGTGTGTCCGAAACCCCGTCACACAAATCGTCGCCTGAGCCTCACATGAGGCGCCCTCAGGCTGATGATCGAGCTCTGGGGCTCCAACTTTCGTTGGCAGAGCCTCATTCCGACGCTCGCCAACAAGCCCGCGTCACGCTATTAGAATCATTAGGGTTAATCACGCAAAAATGGACAAGTGCCTGCCCAGGGATCGAACAAGTTCTTCCCGGAAGGTCACCTCAACCACTGGGCTATCACAGCGAACTAATACGGTACTCGCAAAATAATAGGATGACTAAGGACCGCTGATTAACTCCGTGTAACGTGAGCGCATTATACAATGTACATATTAAAGGCGAAACACCACCGAAACAATGATGCTACTGAATGTTTGTATCTTCGAACAAAAAAAATAAACTTACAAGAAACCATCGATGTTAATCTTAACTAAAATTACCGTAATATTTTAAATTTTTAGCGCATATCTTGCACACAATATTACCAGACTACTTTTAAAGTTTTTGTTTATGAGATTGATTTCATACGTACCCTACGTAAACTTTAATAAAATTCATGCAAATCGACCAGAGAAAGACTGACAAATCGACGTGCATAAATCGCAAAGAAAATATTCGCCTAATTAGGAAGTCAGCTGAAAATCCCGGAATATACAAAAGTCGAGGATAAAAATGCAACCTGCATTTGGCGCCGTGGCGCCGCCGATTGGCGCAGTGGCCAGCGACCCTGCTCTCTGAGTCCAAAGCCGTGGGTTCGATTCCCACAACTGGAAAATTTTTGTGTGATGAACATGAATGTTTTTCAGTGTCTGGGTGTTTATATGTATATTATAAGTATTTACGTATGTCATTCATAAAAATATTCATCAATCACCTTAGTACCCATAACACAAGCTACGCTTAATTTGGGGCTAGATGGCGATGTGTGTATTGTCGTAGTAAATTTATTTATTTATTTTATTTAAACTCGCGTAAACAGAGAAAATAGTAATGATATGAGCGGTTGATGGTTCGCGCAGTGGCGATCCCGTTTTCGATCCCCGGCGGGGAAACTTAAGCATTTATAATTTCTAAATTGTCTTTGGTCTGGTCTGTTGGGAGGCTTCGGCCATGGCTAGTTACCACCCTACAGATAAAGACGCCAAGCGGGGAAGTTTTACTCCCATGTTTATTTCTGCCGCTGACCAGCATTGTCGCTGTATTCCGGTCTCAAGGACGTGGGTGCAGTTGTAATTATATGCACATTAAGAGCTACGCCTCAGGTTGATGGACACAGCACTGCACGTTACAGGCACGTTACAGAACGTGTTCCTTGCATGCCCTGCGTGGTGTTACTCTGTTTATACGCGATGGTTTACGCGTCAATTATAACTAATGTTACAGTAATTTTATAAAGTGGGTAAATAAATAAAAAATTTGTTGTCTGTAAAGTCGGCTTACTGACGATAGTTGAACGTGACAACGTCGTAAGAAAATACTGATAGAATGGTTGCATTTTTTAAAAGAAAATTTTATTTCTTTGATATATATTATTGTTGCTATAAACAATTGACACCACATTCACTTTTCACTGCACTTCATCCTTGCCGAAAACATGTAAAAGTATTATTGTATAGAAGCTGTCCACCCGGACGCATCGCTCACTCAAGTAGGAGAGAGACAGATGTCGAACGCGGAGGCCGACTGTGCCTCTTTGTCGCTCGTTCCACGCTCTCGCTTGCACTTCAAGCCTTGAATGGAACGCCTCAGAGCGAGGTAACGCCGCATACGTCATTTTTTTTTTTCGTGCGTGCAGCCGGTTTTATCGAATTATAAGACGTTGTCACGTCAAAAATTTAACATTTGATAACTATAAATTCATATTTTCCAGATATTTTAATAAATAGATTAGGATTTTTTATTTCATAGTTAGTTTTCAAGTAACAATTAATATTATACCTATTTGTTTAATAACCAATGTTCATGACATGGAATTGGTGGGGATTTTGATATTAATACGACTCCATTATCGATACACTCCAGTCCTACATGGACTCGAACGATGCAAAGATACCTCCCGGTGCCTTTAGGTTTATATATCTCCTATACCTACCCCTAAAAGGTAAATCCGCTATCATCTTAGACCATCATAACTTCCAGGTGAGTTTTTGTCGAGGGCTTGTAGCGGAATAAAAAAAAGACTAGAAATGTCGTTTGAATAGGAGAGTTCTAAAATTCAAAAATAATATACACAATCTATATAGTATAATAGACTTCTAAATAGCAACTGTTTTAAGATTAATATAAACAAATACAAATTTAACTTAACATATTTACGGTACATCTTCTACGGTGGATGGCAATCTTAATAACACAATTACATCATCGCACGGTTCAAAATACAACCTTATCACATTCGACTTTAGAGCACATTTTAGCTTGATTGTAAAATGTTCATTGTTACCTACTTAAAAAACTGTACCATTCATCATTTCACTGTGCCGCTCCGATTAACCGACATAATGACAAGTCAGTCGTTTACCTTATTCATCTTGTGTCACGATTCTCAAGTTTATCGTTCAACTTAATTGGAAGAGTGTGTATAAAAACGTTTTTCTCGCACTTGTTATTAAAGGTATGTAGTACATTACTGGAGCGGCCAGCAACAGAGGCATGGATGGACGAACGTGTAAATGTGTCAAAGGTCTAGCAATGCTATATATGCTACTAGCTGTTGCCCGCGACTTTGTCCGCGTTTGATTTTGTTTTTTAATGTGGTATTAAATTTAGTAAGTATTCAGCATCGCTTAGCCTTAAATGAGGGGTTTGCTGCTGTCCGATGAAGAGTTCTAACCTCTAGTTCCGGCCTGAAGGGTGCGGTTGGCGGTGACACATGAGGCTAAACAACTACGCCTCCGGTAGATGGACACATAACTAGGAATAAGCACTCCATGGAACGACTTGTTGTCCAGGGGAAAGTTGAAGGCAAACGGTCACGCGGTCGATCACCCACGCGGTGGACAGACATAATTAAAGCTACAAAACAAACCTCCATAGTCCATTGTTCCAGAAATGTCTCATCGCGGGGGCTGCTGTAGCCAAGATAATGTACCATCGTCAACCACGACCACTCTGTCAAGAGTGAACGACTAAGGAGGAGGAGATGGACACAGGGCGGCATGTTTCACGTGTACCTGGCATGCCCTCAGTGGCATGCATAGCACAAGGTGTTTAGCACAGAATGTTTAATTACAAAACTTTAATGGTCCTATCTGAAGGCTCTGCAAGACCCTGACGGTAGGGTATGCACAGCTTATTTGCGTATATGCAATGCATGCCCTGCATAGTGTTGCTCTGTCTATAGGCTAAGATTTTCTACTTACCATCAGGTTGGGCATGTGCTTTTTTCCGTCACTTACGTAATAATGGTACCGTGGTGGCCGAGAATTCATTCATTACGGAGGATGGGATTATAGGATCTACTTAAGGTTTGACACCACCATGGCGAGGGTACCGTCACATACTATAGAAAAAAAAATAACTACAAGTATAAAAATAATTTTATAAAAACGCGACGAAAAAAAATCACCATTTTGTGGTGTTAGTCTTTCATAGAGAGAGAGAGTTCTAAAGAAATTGGAACGATTTTCATCAAACATAGCTAACAACACTCCCGACTAGTTCACCTTTCACAGGAAAAGCAAAAACAAAATCGGTTTATCCGTTCGGGAGCTACCTACTATGCCATAGACAGACACAAACACACACACAGACACACACACACAAACACACAAACACACACACACACACACACACACACACACACACACACGCACGCACAGACACATCAAACTACGACAGCCTTATGACGGCCGACTGGCGCAGTGGGCAGCGACCCTGCTCTCTGAGTCCTAGACCGTGGGTTTGATTCCCACAACTGGAAAATGTTTGTGTGATGAGCATGAATGTTTTTTATAAGTATATTATAAGTATTTATGTATATTATTCGTAAAAATATTCATCAGTCATCTTAGTACCCATAACACAAGCTACGCTTACTTTGCGGCTAGATGGCGAAGTGTGTAAAAAAAAAATTAAAAACTGGCCTAACAATTTCTCATTATCGACTGCTCATAACAGTCTCGCTGTTACCACTATCTCCCATAAAATTCGTCCAAATCACCACCCATACGAGCGCAAGGTGTGAAGGGCGACCGCACGAAAGTAAGTCACGGCTCGAAGACTAACCTTGAACTAAAATAACTCGAGTCTAATCACGCTTGCATGGTGGCTAGATGTAATTACTATTACTTAATCTTATCTATCGACATAGTATTTGTACGGTCAAAAGTTTCATTATCTTTTTCTCACAGAATCAAGAACATACAGAAACCGTGTACACGACTAATATTGAAGCATCAAAACCTCCACTCCACTTTAGTAGTGTTTTGTAGAACAGGCGGTAAGCCATTTCACTCTTAACTTCTCACTTTCATAAGCAGTTGAAAGTACTCTAATGTTCTAAACGTTTATCATAAAATGGGAAAAAAGGGAAAAAAATTTAAGCTAGCAAAATTCCGCGTGTGTGAAGTGAGAAGTGCACGGGGTGTTCTCCCTGTTTTTGGACACAAAGCACTGGTTGCAATAAAGAACATATAGAAATCGTGTACACGACAAATATCGAAGTATTAAAACCTTGACTCCACTTTAGTAGTGTTTCTAGAACAGGCGGTTAGTCAATTCACTCTTAAATTCTCACTTTCATAAGCAGTTGAAAGTAATTCTTTTACCTCTAATGTTCCCAAAGTTTACCATAAAACAGGAAGAATGGGAAAAGTTCGTAAGCTAGCAACATTCCGCGTGTGTGAATTGAAAAGTGCGCGGGGTGTTTTCACGGTTTTTGAACACAATGCACCGCATGTCATCATGGCTGAATGAGGGTTCTGTGTGTTCTAAATTCAGTGTATTTTCTCTTCTCATTATTAAAATTGACATTTTGTTTCTCCGTAGAGCGAAAATGCCTAGATAGTAGATCCATACGACTTTTATTTGGGTCCATTGTCTATAACGTTTTAACTATCTCCCTGGCGCTATAACGCTGTGGTATAAAGGGAGAGGTCCCGGGTTCCATTTGTGTATTTGGTCTAATCTGGGGGAAGGCTTCGGCCGTGGTTAGTTAACACCCTACTGACAAAGATGTGTTGCCAAGCGATTAAGCGTTCCGGTGCGAAACCGCGTGGGGGTACTATACATCAAATAGGTTAGCCCGCTACTATGGTGAATGCATCATCGCTTACCACCGTGAGATTGCAGTCAAGGGCTAACTTGTAGTGGAATAAAAAAAAGAGGTGCCGGTGCCAGGATCTAGAGTTTAAGAGCCTTGCCGTACTTCTGTGGGGGGCCTGAGGTGGATCACCGGGCCTACCCCAGGGCTAGAGGTACGTCCAGGTGATCCAGCTCAGTCCCATCTGATGGTAAGTGGAAAACTATCTTTTATAATTATAGGCTTATAGGCGATGGTTTACCACTAACCACCAAGAGGAACATCTGCTTGTTGGTCAGTCAATTAGACTACTACTATTAAAGAAAAAAACCCGTGCGCCTATGCTCAGAGAGTGGTTAAATCTGTGGGAGAACGAAAACATTTTGTCCTTTCCCCTAGCATCAGTAGATACAGTCAAATATATTCGCAGCCTGGCTGTGACGTCACCTTAGCACAGAAGCTTAAGTGTTAATAATATACTATTCTTAGTATACTTATTTACGTAATACCGAATTAACTACTTTATGTCATGACTTACGTGTTTATTAAATCGACCAGACTACGAGCTATTAATAAAGAGCCGATAAGATTGTGGGTCCGTTTTAATTGTTTAATTATTTGTACCAGTTTGTTTACAAACAGACGGCCAGTATCTGTTAACATATCACTGTAGGTACGCGGGCGAATGCACTCTAAACCTTAGTATAAGATCTTCACTGTCGAATAGTCGTTATCGTGTGTCGATTACACATATCGCTGTTTTGCTTTGATAATGGCACAAGTGATTTTTTTTTTGTTTTAATATACAACTTGTAACAGAATTACGAAATTAATTAATTAATAATAACGAATCACACTGTTAAAATAATAAATCGCAAGAAGCATATTTACATTTCCATACAAACGAATTCAAAATATTCTAAGTGTTTACTTTTGACAACCCTATTAAACATAAAAACCGACACGCACATAGTACGTAATATAGTAACATGATTTCAATTTCGCATGCTAGGGCTGTATCTGATTTCTTGCAGTAAAAACTATGGCAGTGGTTTACTCAAAAACTATTAGGTTTTCGATTTCACAGCTATGTTTCGGAAACAGAACATAATGTACCTCTGAAGTATTATTTCAGTTTTCATTCACGCGTTGTATAGACTAGCGCATAACTGCAATCACACCTGATGGTAAGTGATGATGCAGCCCAAGATACGGCGTGCTTGCCTAGAAGATGACTATTCACTCTTGATTTGATGGTGCCCAGATTATAGGTATCGGGAAAGGCGGAAGAGTTTTCGGGGTGATGGAGTTCGTTCCCCGGAACGCAACTCTAAGCTTTTTGGAGTGCGTTTTGAATTTAAGGACTTTATCGCTTGCTTTAACAGTGAAGGAAAACAACGTGGGCAAAACGCACGCCTAAGAGTTCTCCGTTCTCAAAAGGCGTGCGAGATCTACCAATCCGCACTGTTGACAAATTTTTGACGTTTCGAAAAGCCTTTTCTAGTCTTACTTGTCTAAAGAAAAATTTAATTTGTTTTATATTGAACAAACCACCGCTTACCAGGAGATCAAAGGTGTCAAACCAATGTATCTTTTTTTTTTACTTATAAACGCGAGCAAAGCCGTGAGTAGGTCCTTACTACATTACTTTAAAGCTTAGTTTAGCATATTATTAAGCTAGGGCTTCTAGCGGAACAGTAGTTTTTTTATGGTATGTTCCGTAAGTATACTGAAATTTAATAAATAAATATACTACGACGATACACACATAGCCATCTAGCCCCAAAGTAAGCGTAGCTTGTGTTATGGGCGCTAAGATGACTGATGAATATTTTTATGAATAATATACATAAATACTTAGAATATAGGTACATATAAACACCCAGACACTGAAAAACATTCCTGTTCATCACACAAACATTTTAAAGTTGTGGGAATCGAACCCACGGCCTTGGACTCAATCAATCAATTTTTATTTTTGCTTGAATATGGTACATGCAACATGTTTACATAGGTGTTAATTAATTTTTATAAGTGTCACATATATCCTGCCAAGATTGGCGTGTAAAAATTTTTCGTTAATCATTATATTAAATTTCCACATTAAATAACAAGTTACATTTAAATAAATTAATTAAAAGTAAAAACACAAAAAAAAAAACAGGAAATAAAAATAACAGATAAAATAAAAAATATTACTTAATAAATAAAATGAATTCATGAATGTCAATAATTATAATAATTTTCCATTTAGATAGTCATCAGAAAGCAGGGTCGCAAAACTGCGCCAATCGCCCGTCATTGAAACATTTAAGTTACATTTTACCGTGCACGTACTCGATACTCGATTCCGAGCGAGAATATCTCTTACTAAGGGTCATCACTCCACCACTCCTTTCTTATCACATTTTGACAGACCATATTATTATCAAATTGCTGCTATTAAGCTTCTTAACGGAGCGTCCATACGTTCATCAGTAGCCTATAGCAGTCCACTGCTGGACTAAAGGCCTCTCTCAGTGGTAGGGTTAGGTCACCACACTGGGCAGACGGATTGGTGCTCGGAGTAGACGGAGAACTCTGCTGCCCGTCTTCTGTTATATTTCCATAGCCGCCTCGTACCACACCCGCAGAAAAGGGTGGAGTCAACTTTTCTGATATTCCGTTACCACCCGGCACCTATGTACGTGTTATTGTAAATATATGTGTACCGAAGGATACATAAACCGTATATACGGGGCTAAAATAATGTTAAACGTCCAATGTTGAGGGAAATTCACGCAATACACTTATTAAACTTTCTTATCACGAACTGACATTTGAAAAGTGCTGCCAGTTGAAGTGTGATAAAACACTGCATCACTATTCCAAGGTAGTGCCAGAAAAAAAAAAAAAATAAGGTCTTAAATTTGGAGTACTTTTTCGTTTTCCAAGCTCGCTGAACACTAGATACGACTATCGTTGATAAAATTTTAGCCCTTAATATTATATCTCTCTCTCTTTGTGCCTCTCCACTACTGGAGGTTGGCCGTCAGCTCAGCGAACTTCTCGCGATCTTGCGCCAAGCGAAACAATGTTTCTTACAATATTGGTCCATTCACAGATGTTGCGCAACCATTACTTCTTCCTTCTTCCAACTCGTCGTTCGCCCTCAACTTTGCTCATCATTATGAGTTGGAGCAGTTGGTATCGCTCATGTCTCAGAACGTGGCCCAGATATTTGACTTAACGCTTTTTAAATATAAGCAGTAACTCCAACGTTCTGGCGACTCGTTCGATTAGGTAATTATATGAAGTAGTTATTGTTATAAGGATTTATATACAAACGAACAATCAGGATTTAAGAATTAAAAACCGGGTTAGTGTGATTCAGACTAGCAGGCGTTTCATAACTTGGAAGGAAACGTATAAATAAGTTAATAGTAAAATTAATTGATCGACCGCTTCGTAAACACCGATCACATGACTAAGTTTATTTGTGAAGGATTATTGCCGATTTCTAAAAAAAAAAAAAAAAAAACTGTAGACAGGTAATTAGTTCAGATATCATTACATTTATTATTTCATTAACAAATAGATACGACTTTCCAATTTACAAGCCATATATTAAAATCCATGTAGGGCTGCCTGCAACAAGACAGTGAAATAAACATCGACATGGAAATTATTTCAGGCGCAGATTTGGAACAATATCACCGAAAAAAAATTAACACGTTAAAAAAATTTAATACAGTGATTCGCGTGCGTTCGGTGCGACCGTAATCCGATTTATCGCACACTACGTTGCACGCACAGAATAAAGAACATACAGGAACCGTGTACACGACTAATATTGCGGCATCAAAAACCCTTCCACTTGAGTAGTGTTTCTCGAACAGCCGCTTAATTACTTCACTCCATTTAGCAGTGTAATTATTTTACCTCTAATGTTCTAAACGTTTAAAAAAATTCAAAATTCATTTATTTCAAGTAGGCCTAATATAAGCACTTTTGAAACCTCAAGTCTGTCTGCGAAAGCAGATTCTACCGAGAAGAAGCCGGCAAGAAACTCAGCAGTTGCTCTTTTTCAATAAAATGTTGTTTACCATAAAAAGGTAAAAAGTTTGTAAGCTAGTAACATTCCGCGGGTGTAAAGTGAGAAGTGAGGGTTCTATACGTTCTTAACTCTGTGGTTGCACGTATTCGTACGTGGGTCGACGACATTGAATTTCAGAACACGTCCTTTGCTGTGTCGTGTTCTATTATTTTCTCGGGCGAAATTACACCTATAGTATCTGAATTGTTATGTCAAATTTACATCTCTCTATCGTGGGGGCTTGCTACTAGGGGCGTGCACTTAAAGTAGTGTCCCCAACCTACATTTTTTATATAATTCGTTAGGGAAAATTTTCCATTTTTGCCCCACAACAGGAGTCTAATGGTAACAAATAAAACACCATGTGGTATCTTTGCGACTATAGATACCCATACAAGACTGATGTATTTCAAAAATGCACGCTTATTTATATATCTCAATCAAAGTCAAAGTCAAAGTCAAAAATATCTTTATTCAAGTAGGCCCACAGGTGGCACTTTTGATGCGTACATAAGAATTACACGGTAGTGAGATGATGGCGATAACCACATTCGTAAACTTAAAACTAAAGCTACGAGGGTTCCAAACGCGTCCCGGTCTAAGAAGAAGCCCACAACAAACTTAGCCGGGTGTTTTTTTTTTTTTTTTTGTTATCGCCATCTCACAATGTAATTTTAAATTATTAGAAGAGCAACCTGGTTAGAGCAATAATTTACACCCAAGCTTTTTTATCGTTTACGTAGTCCTTTATACTATAATAGGACTTTTCTATAAGCTTACGTTTAATACAAACTTTGAACTTTTTAAGAGACATCTCCAAGATGTCAATTGGTAGTTTATTGTAGAATTGTATGCAATTTCCTTTAAACGAATTATGAATTTTATGTAACCTAGTATATTGCACTGTAAGTTTATTCTTACTTCTAATGTTTAAATTATTGCAGTCACATTTTTTCTTAAATTTAGAAATGTTTTTATGGACGTACATTAAATTTTCAAATATGTACTGACTATACACTGTCATTATTTTAAAATCTTTAAATTTATCTCTCAATGACTCTCTCGGACCCATTTTGTAGATAGAACGAACAGCCCTCTTCTGCAGCACGAAAATAGTGCTAATATCAGCAGCATTACCCCAAAGTAAAATTCCATATGACATAATGCTGTGAAAGTAACTAAAATATACCAGTCTAGCAGTTTCTACGTCGGTCATATGGCGTATCTTCTTTACCGCATAGGCAGCAGAACTAAGCCTGTTCGATAAATTATTTACATGAGGGCCCCATTGAAGTTTAGAATCTAACGTTATTCCTAGAAAAACTGTCGTATCCTCCAGTTTCAGTTCCTCATTATTAAGTAGTACAGTGGTTTTCACGTGTTTAACATTAGGTAAAGTGAATTTTATACACTTGGTTTTTTTTCCGTTAAGAACCAAATTATTAGCTTCAAACCACTGTACCACTTTAGCGAGAGAGTTGTTTACGTCGTCAAAAGCTAGTTCACGTCGATTTATTTTAAAAGTCAGTGATGTATCATCGGCAAACAGAACTATCCCGTGTTTATCCTTGGCAAGGTAAGGAAGGTCATTAATGTAAATAAGGAACAGAAATGGTCCTAATATAGACCCCTGTGGGACACCTATTTTCATAACTGATCCATTAGACCGTTTTCCATTCACGTCGACTTTCTGAATTCTATCGCGTAGATAGTTACTCATTAAGTCTAGAGCTACACCCTGAATTCCATAGTGGTGTAGTTTCCTAACTAACGTTTCGTGTTGAACACAATCAAACGCCTTAGATAAGTCACAGAACACACCAAGTGCATCACGTGACTCCTCCCAGGCTTCAAATATGTTTTGTATTAGCTCAACACCTGCGTCGATTGTTGAGCGACCCCGTGTGAAACCAAATTGCTTAATATGAAGTAAATTATACTTATGAAAATGGTAAAGTAATTGATTTAAAATGAGTTTTTCAAAGATTTTACTGAAAGTGGGTAGTACGGATACTGGTCTAAAGTTAGTGGGGTCAGAAGTACTACCCGATTTAAACAATGGAACTATTTTACTAAGTTTCATTAAGTCAGGAAACACACCACAATCTATACAATTATTAAATATTAAGGCTAAATCGGGTGCAACAATATCAATTAATGATTTGACAACGTTTACGGAAATGCCCCACAGATCATTTGTTTTTTTATTAATTAATAATTTAAAGGCTTTAATAACGTCAGAGCCACTAACATGCGTGAATTTAAAAGAATGGTTACACTCAGGCACATTTTCCTTTAATAGAGAGAGAGCCATATCTGGTGAAGAGTTTAATGATTCTGTTGTGGAGACGGGAATGTTGGTAAAGAAGGTTTCAAAAGCAGTAGCCACCTCGAAATCTGTTGTTAAGGCTTTATTATCTACATTAAGTTTAAAATTAATATTTCGTGGTGTTACTCTTCCCGTCTCCTCATTAATTATGTTCCAAGTAGTTTTGATTGCATTGCTGCTATTTTTAATTTTATTTTTGATGTATCGCGTCTTTTCTAAGTGGCAAGCGCGTTTAAAATTCTTGGAGAACAATTTAACATAATCCCCAAACTTATCACCAGTGTTAAATTGACGTTCAGCATACAATTCGTACAGCTTTTGCCTATTTTTATGAAGTTCAACTGTCGCCCACTCACTAAAATTTAATGTATCAGTAATCACAACCGACTTACTAGTAAATATAGAATGAAATAGTCTATTAAAGGTATTGAAAAAGGAGCTGTACATTGCATTTGGAGTCGCCCCTGAGGGTAGGAATGGGAGGTCATTTACTAGGCTATATCTCATTTTCTCTATGCGGTTGGATGTTACAGGAACAAATGTTATTTTACGTTTAGAAACATTTTTCTTCACATTTTCAAATTGAATAATTTGACCACAATGATCAGAGTCTAATTTACTAATAATATTTTTGCTTATAGGAATTATATTTGTAAAGATGTTATCCAAACAGGTGGCGCTAGTAGCAGTTATTCTTGTGGGCTCCATGAACATATTTGATAGATTGTAAGTTTTAAATAAATTCAATAACTTGATACTTAAAGAGTTATTTTCTAAAATGTTTACATTAAAATCTCCGCATATTATTAACTTTTTATTACACTTTGATATTTTAAATAACACTTCATCCATTACCTTTTCAAAAAGTTCAAAGTTTGACAAGGGTGGCCTATAAACAGTAACAATTATAAATTGCTCTAGTTCAACCGAGGCTAGCTCTATTGTCCGTTCAACAGAAAGGCTAACAATATCGTTTCTGTTTTTAAATTTTAAATTTTTATTTAATAAAATTAAAGAGCCTCCATGAATCGCTGTAACCCTGGTGAACGAACTACCAACCTGGTGGTTACCAAAATTAAACAAATATTCATGGGTTTTCAACCAGTGCTCAGTTATACATAAAATACTAATGTTAAAATCATTTAAAAATAATTCAATCTCTAAGTCTTTTCCTCTAATACATTGAATATTTTGGTGAACCAAGTTGATATAATTAGAATTAGATTTTTGATTATATTTTTGGTTTAATAGTTCATTGTGCGACCCCTTACTATAATTTTTTTCATATATGCCTGAGGGAGACTCAGTTGTCTGCTTTTCTAAGCAAGAGAAAGCCTCTGTTGTCTCCTTAACTAGTTTAAACTAAAATGACTTGGAATAATTTCCAAGGTTTTCATGTCAAAACTATTACACTGCTCAATAAAAGCAGCTGGTTTAGCCAAGTTCTTGGCTGTTATGGTAAAAAAATAAGATAGCGAAACAGCTATCTGTTGTTTAAAATAGTGTGATAGGTAATATCTATCTCGGTACAAATTATAAGTAGGATTAGCACATTTGCTAAAGTCTATAACATGAAATTTCTTATTATATGTACATAAATTGTACAAAGTCATATTTAAATTATACCTAATAGTATTTTCTTGGTGTGGCAAGTTATGAAAATAAGGAAATGTGTATAATACAATACTATTTACATTTAATGTATTTAAAGAATCAATAAGTTTAATCAGCTCAGGTTTGTTAACATTCCCTCTATTTCCCATTATGATAATTAAATTAGTTTTACAGTCAAACATATTCCTATTTCTACAAATTGCAGCTACAATAGCTTTTAAATTTGAGTTGGGTAAACAGTAGTTCAAAACTGTGTGTCCATTCAACTGAGAGTTAAGATATAAGCCCATGTTACATCCAATTTCATCGCTGTACATAATTGTTTTTATTGAACTGCTACTATGAGCATTTGCTTCAATAAAGGAATTATTATTAATATTTATGTTTTGTGATTTTGAGTTACTTAACCTGACACACACCTTTCTCACATTAGAGGGTGATGACACTGATGACACAAACTGGGGATAGTATAGGCAGTCAGCCTATACTATCAAAACTATGGGTAGATAGTGAAGTTAATTTACCACTGGGTTGTTCTGTCTTATGCCATTCATCTGAAGTCTGTGTGTACTCAGATATCATTTGCCTTTGATACATATCAAACTTTACTGCCAGTGTACGTAAAGAAGTCTGTAATCTGGCTATTTGTGCTTCTAGGATTTGTGTGTCAGATTCATAACTTAATCTATTACTTTCTAACTGTGAACTATACATTTTAATTTCATTCAATAATTCTAAACGTTCTTTCTTTGGTTTCAGAGATTTAACAGAATTTTTATGTACTTTTAACAGTTTCTGTGTTTTTTTAATATATCGGTTAACTTTGATATACTTTTTTAGTTTCCTACTGCTGCAGGGATTGACTACTGTATCTGATTTGACTATCAATAAATTAGAGAAGTTGGTATTAGCAGTAGACATGTCAGCAGCAGCAGTAACCAACTGTGGGGCCCTATCAACTAATTCTTCATATAGGCTTTGAGTGTGTATTGCTGTTGTGTTATGGGCTGCATCTTCCAGTTCGGTGATCTGGTGGTGGGCATCACTTAGCTCCCGCTGCAGGGTAGTAATCTGGCTCAGAGCCTCCTCATACTCAGCACGGCACTCATCAAACCTATTTACTAATAACTGAAGTCTATCCCGCTCTTCTACAATGTCTACATACTTTATGTGCAAATCCGATAGTTCTAATTTTAGTCTATTATTATTCCCAAGGACTTCTAATAATTCCTTTTCGTTTTCGTCTCTTTCATTATTCAATTGGGTGCATAGCTCCTTGCTTGCCTTTAATTCTTTCAGGGCCAATTGTAATTTGGATTGCTCCTGGCGCGCTAAGGCTCTGCGGGTCATCATTTTGTAATTAATTAATTAATGAAACAAGGAGTAATCACCCAAAGAATGCGAAATGACAGGTAGGTTTCGGTATTGCAGTGTATTGTTATAACAATTGCAGCGTTACACTTGGATAACGGGCAATTGCATATACACGTATGTGTTTTTTATGCGCTAAATAGTTGTTTCAAAGCCAAAACAGCTACTAGCACTCTTTAAAAACACCAAAACAGAAGTTTAAAATTCAAGTTTTACTAACCTAACTGTCACTTTGTTTACATCGACGAAAACTTTTCTTACGCACTTTTAACACTTAAACTATTAATATATACTACTATTTATTATATAAATTAGGCGATTAAATTGGATTTGGGCACTAAAAACACACAAAATAAATTAAAATAACAAAATAAAGTACAGAGATCTTTGAACAGCTGTTATAGGCGGTGTTGCCACACCAATCGTTTTTGATATAAATACTACAGTCTCTTTTATAACATAGTATTCCTATATACAACGTGTAATCGAATTACGAAATACTGTTAAAAGGGTGCATAAGTATATTTCACAAGGAATCACCCTGTGACAAAATTAAATCAAAAGAAGTATATTTATTTTTCCATACAAACTAATTCAAAACATTCAGTGACCTGTGACATAAGTAGGTATTGTATCTGTATCTTCAATACAGTTATCATAAGTAAACAGTGGGGGTCGTTGGTACTCGCGTCCGTAGGAATTACCGAAATTAGATTTTAACCCTTGTTACCCTACACGTGGCCCCTGGGTGGTGCTAAACGAGTATCATTTTCTTAGGTGGTAGGCTTCGGCCGTAGCTAGAATTACCACCCTGCGAGCAAAACCGCGCCGCAAAATGACTGATTGTGTCAGTTGACTGATGCGATTTGTCGTGTTCCGGAACGATGCTCGTAGTAGCTTATCTAAAGGGGATGGGTATGTACAGTTGCGTTGCGTTTAATGACAGGATCCGATCCACGGGGTAACTACACTGGACGCCTCGAATTGGAGGCTAGCGGGATCCGAAGCACGGTGCACCGCTGGCCGACCGCAGGTAGTAGGGGGCCCAACTAATAGGTTCGTCACCTATGAAAGGCTGCCCCGCACACTAGCGAAAAATCCTGGGATGGCTTCCATCGTGCTGGTTGACGACCAGACAGGGGACCCGATGGTGATTCCCAGGGGGGTTCGGGCGTCCCCGCAGTCTCCAGTCGAGTCTTCGTTTTAGTGTGGTATCTTCGTGGATTGAGGAGTCTACAAACGTCGCGCCTCGTACAACTGCCATCCCTTTTCCTATTCACCCTTTACATCAAATGACACGCAAAATGAAGAAAAGTAAGTATACACAGCGGTTGCACCTCCTCTCCTTAAAAGTGCATTTCTCAAATATAAGAGGAATGCACTCTAATCTCTTTGCAGTCCACCATCATCTGGAGACTGAGAGGCCGCATTTACTTTTTCTTACGGAGACACAGATTGGGGTTCCAACTGATGTAGCGTATCTTCAGTACCCAGGGTATTCACTTGAGCATAATTTTAAACCTCGTGCCGGGGTCTGTATGTTCGCACGTAATGACGTCTGTTGCCGGCGTCTCCGTAACTTGGAGGTACCCAACTTCTCAATCATGTGGTGTCTATTGGATACAGGTACGGATCAGATTGTTTACGCCTGTACTTATCGCTCACATAGTGGTGACCAGGAGACGACGCGGATGTTTCAGTATCTCAGTGAAACGGCTGACACCGTACAGCGTCGGTATCCGACTGCCCAAATGGTTTTTCTGGGAGACTTTAACGCTCACCACCAGGACTGGCTATTCCCATACCAGAACACCGACCACGCCGGGAGAGAGGCGCTTAAATTTGCCTTATCGCTAGATCTCTCTCAGCTAGTCCAAGAGGCAACACGGGTACCTGATATTGACGGCCACACACCTAATTGCCTAGACCTTCTGCTGACTACCGACCCAGACCGTTTTTCAGTATCAGTTACAGCTCCCTTGGGCACTTCTGATCACTGTTTGGTTAGGTCAGTGTCAAACTATCACCCCCTGGACTCCGGTTCTACTGGAATCAGACGGGTGTGGCGATACAAGTCAGCAGATTGGGACTTTTTTGCATCTTTTCCTTGGCGGCAAGTATGCTTCTCGTCTAATGATCCGTCGAGCAGTGAAAAAGCTTTATCGGAGGTCATAATGCAAGCCATGGAATACTTTATTCCATTCGCTGACGTATCACTCGATGGAAGGGTTCCACGGTGGTATAACGCTGAGTGTGCCCAAGCCGAGGCGCATAAAGATACAGCGTTTGCAGCGTGGGCTGAAGCCCGTTCAAAAAAAGCTCCGGATATCACCGCCAAGAAGAGAGCTTTTAACTTAGCCGACAAGTCCTACAAGAAGGTACTAAAAAGAGCTCGTTTTAGTCGCACCATACGTATCGGGGCAAAATTAGCTTCTTATCCACGTGGTAGTAAAGCTTTTTGGTCCCTTTCGAAGTCCATCGAAACGAATTTTTGCCGTCCTTCGCTGCCACCCCTTTTGAAACCTGACGGGTCTCTGGCTTTTACTGCAACAGATAAAGCTAACCTCTTAGAATCTCTGTTTGCAGCTAATTCACAGCTAGATTCAGGAAGTGCCTCACCACCAACCATACCTTTTTGTGACTCTGTCATGCCAGAGATACGCATTCGACAGTGTGAGGTTTTAAAAGTGCTCCGCAATCTGGATGTGAATAAAGCCAGTGGTCCTGACGGAATTCTAGCAGTGGTTCTTAAAACCTGTGCTCCCGAATTGTCTCCTATTCTAACACGTTTATACCGCCTCTCCCTTAAAACCACTCAGGTCCCGAAAGCTTGGAAGATTGCCAACGTGCAACCTGTTCCAAAAAAGGGTAGCCGTGCCGACCCATCTAACTACAGACCAATTGCTATCACCTCTTTATTATGTAAAAGTCTGGAGCGTGTACTTAATAACAGACTTCTGGCATACCTAGAAAACAACGAACTCCTGTCAGACCGTCAGTACGGTTTTCGACGAAATCGGTCAACAGGGGATCTTTTAGTGTATGCCACGCACATCTGGGGTGAAGCCATGGATAAGCACGGTGAAGCGCTCGCCGTTTCACTCGATGTATCGAAAGCTTTTGACCGTGTCTGGCATGAAAGTCTTCTGCACAAGCTTCCAGCCTACGGGTTACCCATTAGTTTTTGCAACTGGATCACTGATTTCTTGAGTGGACGATTTTTTCGGGTTGTCTTCGATGGGTCCTCGTCTGACCTAATGGCCATCAACGCTGATGTCCCTCAGGGATCGGTTCTTTCCGCTACGCTCTTCCTGCTGCATATAAATGATCTGTTAAAACCCGGCATCTTTGGGTATGCAGATGACAGCACTGTGACGGTTAGATACATGTCCAGTCCACGAGCTAGTGGAGACGAAACTCTTGTGCTCAGAGAGGCCTTGGTGGAACGCGTTAATCTGGCCTTAAGCGAGGTGTCCGATTGGGGTGACACTAATCTGGTAGAGTTTAATGCTTCCAAAACCCAAGCGTGTTTGTTTTCCGCCAAACGGAGTCCGTTCCCCCTAACTCCGACTTTCAGAAATGTATCTGTGCCAATCACGAATAGTATTGAGCTCCTAGGTATCAGCATTTCGTCCAATCTAAGCTTTGGACAATGCATCGAGTCCAAAGCTAAAACTGCTGGCAAAAAAATTGGCATCCTCAACAAAGTTAAGCGCTACTTCACGCCAGAACAGCTTCTAACCCTGTACCAAGCTCAGGTTCGGTCGTGCATGGAGTACTGCAGCCATTTATGGGATGGCTCTGCCAAGTACCAGCTCGATGCTTTGGATTCGGTGGATCGTCGTGCTAGGAGACTCATTGGCAACGACCTTGTAGTCAGTAGACTTCAAAGCCTTGAACACCGGCGGCAAGGTTGCTTGTCTGGCTGTTTTCTACAAGATACATTTCGGAGAGTGTGCTCAGGAGCTATTCGATTTGGTCAAACCATCTCCTTTCTACCATCGAACTGCGAGGCACCGAAAGAATCTGCACCGTTACGTGGTTGAAATACCATCAACACGTACGAAGCGTTTTGCTTCTTCCTTTCTGATCCGCACCGCAAAGGCCTGGAATGCCCTCCCATCTTCCGTCTTCCCTGATACCTATAATCTGGGTACCTTCAAATCAAGAGTGAATAGGCATCTTCTAGGCAAGCGCGCTTCATCTTAGGCTGCATCATCATTTACCATCAGGTGTGATTGCAGTCAAGCACTTGTCTATATACTTAAAAAAAAAAAAAAAAAAAAACAGTGTTTACTTTTGACGAATGTATTGTAGATAAAAGACCGACACGCGCATAGTAGCTACGCTACGAGCCGCGTACTTAATAAAATGACAGGAATCCTATGATTTTAATTTTGCATGTGATGTTAAGGCTGTATCTGATTTCTTTCAGTAAAATCTCTGGCAGTTGTTAACTCAAAAACTATTAGGTTTTTGGTTTCACAGATAAGTCTCAGAGACATTACACATCATCATCATCATCTCAACCAATTGACGTCCACTGCTGGACATAGGTCTTTTGTAGGGAGTTCCACAATGCACGGTCCTGGGCCGCTTGCCTCCAACGGCTCCCAGCTACTCGCCTGATGTCATCTGTCCACCTCGTTTGGGGCCGACCTACGCTGCGTTTACCGGTGCGGGGTCGCCATTCCAGCACCTTAAGACCCCAACGTCCATCGGTTCTCTGGACTATGTGCCCCGCCCATTGCCACTTCAGCTTCGCAACTCGCTGAGCTATGTCGGTAACTCTAGTTCTTCTACGGATCTCCTCATTTCTGATTTGATCACGTAGAGACACTCCTAACATAGCTCTCTCCATCGCCCGCTGAGTGACTCTGAGCCTTCTTATGAGGCCCATAGTTAGCGACCATGTCTCTGATCCGTAAGTCATCACTGGCAACACGCACTGTTCGAAGACTTTAGTCTTCAGGCACTGAGGGATTTTGGACGAGAAGATGTCACGAAGTTTCCCGAACGCTGCCCATCCGAGTTGGATTCGGCGGTTTACCTCTTTCTCGAAATTGGACCTACCTAACTGGATCGTGTGTCCTAGGTATATATACTCGTCTACAATTTCGAGTGCAGAGCTCCCAACAATTATTGGGTGGAGCGGAACATGAGCGTTAGACATAATTTTCGTCTTGCTCATGTTCATACGAAGGCCCACCTGTTGAGAAACTCTGCTGAGGTCATTGAGCATCGCATTAAGGTCTTCCAGAGTCTCTGCCATTATGACTACATCGTCGGCAAACCGAAGTTGAGTGATGTACTCGCCGTTTATGTTGATGCCAAGCCCGTTCCAATCCAGAAGCTTAAAAACGTCCTCCAACGCAGCGGTAAACAGCTTCGGGGAGATAACATCTCCCTGTCGCACTCCTCGCTGCAGTAGGATCGGTTTCGTAGTCTGGTCCTGTATACGGACTGACATAGTGGCGTTTTTGTACAAACACTTCAAAACTTCGATGTACCGGTAGTCAATTCGGCATCTCTGCAGTGACCTTAACACAGCCCAGGTTTCCACCGAATCAAAGGCTTTCTCATAGTCCACAAACGCTAAGCAAAGTGGCCGGTTATACTCTTGAGTCTTCTGTATAACCTGCCGCAGCGTATGTATGTGGTCTATGGTACTGAAGCCCTTTCGGAAACCGGCTTGTTCAGGAGGCTGGAAGTCGTCGAACCTATTCGCGAGACGATTCGTAATGACTCTTGAGAACAACTTGTAGACATGGCTCAACAGCGAGATAGGTCTGTAGTTCTTCAGCAAGGTATTATCACCTTTTTTGAAGAACAGAACAACCACGCTCCTGTGCCATGCCTCTGGCGTTGTGCCTTGATGAATGACGAAATTGAACAACCGCTGAAGGACTTTAAGTATCGGTTTTCCACCCGCTTTCAGGAGTTCTGCTGTGATTCCGTCATCACCCGGTGCCTTGTTGTTCTTAAGTTGTTTGAGAGCCATACTAATCTCGTAAAGGCTGACGTCCGGGATATCTTCAGTGAAGTGTCGGGTCAATTTGGCTCTAGGGTCTTTAGCCAAACTTTCAACAGGCTTTTGTGTGGAGGTGTATAACTGTCCATAGAATTTCTCAACCTCACTCAGGATCTCTGGTTTAGAAGAAATGAGACTACCATTGCCAGTCTTCAGGCGAGTCAACAGGCTCTGTCCGATAGACAGATCTCTTGCGAACACTTTCGAGCCTTTGTTGCGCTCAATGGCGACTTTAATTTTCTCAGTGTTAAAGTGTCGCAAGTCTTTCGTCTGCAACTTCGAGATCTGTCTATTAATACGCCGATATTCAGACGCATCTTTTGAAGACTGTAGTCTCATTTCTTGTCTCTTCTCCATAAGCCCGAGTGTATGGGCTGAGAACTTTTTGGTTCTATGTTTACGGTGGGTCCTAAAGAACTTGGACCCAACCGTATGGACAGTTTGCACAAGCCTGTTGTTAAGATCGTCCACAGAATCGCAGTCCAGGCAATCAAACCGGTTTTGCAGCTCCAGTTGAAAGCTCTCGGGGTTTTGGATATGAGCACGAGTAGGCCGGAGCGTAGACTTTACCAGTCTGACCCTTTCCAGCTTTACATTTATATTCAATGTGCCTCTTACCATGCGGTGATCGCTCCCGGTTTTCATCCTGTTGATCACAGAGACATCATTGAATATATGCCGTTTGGTCGACATGATAAAGTCGATCTTATTTCTCGTCGAACCATCGGGGCTCAGCCAGGTCCATTTCCTGTGCGGCCGCTTTTCGAAGAAGGAGTTCATCATAAAGAGGCCCTCCTTCTCCATAAAGTCGGCCAGCATTTGGCCCCGTTCGTTCCGTTGCCCATATCCAAATTGCCCCACTCTCAGCTCTGCACCGCTTCGCTTGCCCAGCCTCGCGTTGAAATCCCCCATCACAACACTGTAGTAGGTTTTCGAGGCATGTATGGCTTTCGAAATATCCTCATACAATGCCTCTACTTCCTCGTCGGTGTGCGCAGTTGTGGGTGCGTAGACCTGTATAACCTTCAGGGAATACCGTTTGGTTATTCTGAGTACAAGGTACGCTACCCTGCTCGACACGCTTTCGACTCGAACAATGTTGTTGACAAGGGATTTGTGGACGATGAATCCGACACCACCTTGGGACTGTTGTTCGCCCTCCCGGTAGTAGAACAAGTTGCCGGATTTTAGGATTATCGTGTCCTCCCCCTCTCTACGGACTTCAGATAAACCCATGATACTCCAGCGCAACTTGCACACTGCTTCTTCCAGCTCGACTAACTTCTCATCGGTCCTCAACGTGCGTGCGTTATACGTTGCCAGGTCCAGTCGTCGGGTTTGGCAGCGGAATCTCTTCCGGAGATTCTTGACACCCCTTGCCCCGCCGTTACCATAACCGCTGCCAGAGCCAGGAATAGCGGGGCTGCCGGGGACTAGGGGCTGTGGCTTTCTTTTCTCCATTCATACAAAGATTTGCCCGGTAATGACCACGCTGGGCAGGCGGGTTGGTCATCGCAGGGCTAGACTGATCGCACCGGCGTCGCTGCTGCCCGGCACCGGTCTGTGCCATTTATTCAGTCTAGCCAATTTGAAGTAGTTATACCGCCACTTGTCGGTCGCCAGAGCCTCGTCGGTTAGACGGCAGGGTGCACCACGTGCAGGTGAGGTTGGCATTTTTGGGAGGCTGACTGGTACTAGCCTCCCCCTTACACCCCATTGCAACAATGTTCCTTTAAAACCTGAAAAGTTACACAATGTTCCTTTAAAACCTGAAAAGTTTTATTCCGGTTTTCATTTACACGCTGTATATAGTAGAGCGGGTTATAGAGTACCCACTACGCTGCACCAATGCGAGTCGGTGGACTTGAACGATTATATTCTCATGATAAACCGACCGACAATTTAACAGACGCACAGTCTCCGAGGCACGAAGAACACCAGTTTCCACGGTACTGAGAATTTCCATCAAGAAAAGCTGGACATCTGGGTCTTTTCAAAAATTTAGGGAATTCCAAAGTCCAGGGTCCTGGGCCACTTGTTTCCAGCGGCGCCCCGAGACTGGAAAATATGAATACCAAACAATTTAGCGCCCGAACCGGGATCGGACCCCAGGCCTAGACTTGATCAATAGATATTCGACACGATCATGCCGAATAATGGCGGTTTTAATCCGGCAACTCTAAATTCAACTGAATTACTAGTTAGTTGCATACCTACTCGATTGACTATTCATAAAGTATTCGTTCCATTTAACATTGAATAACGATTTATGTACATATGTGTACACACATACACATATGTACATACACGAGTAATCGGGTAAGATTGTATGCATCATCCCAATTGTCCCACGCGTGGGCACAATCTTCCTATATCCCTATTTTATGCATATTCCACTACAAGTTAGCCTTCGACTGCAATCTCACCCGGTGGTAAGTGATGATTCAGTCTAAGATGGTAGCGGGCTAACCTGTTAGGGAGTAGGTATGGTAGGTAAATCCCTAATCGGTTTCTACGCAACATTGCATCGGAACTCTTAATCGCTTAGCGGCACGTCTTTGTCGGTAGGGTGGTAACTGGTAACTTGCCACGGCTAATGCCTCCCAACCAGACCAGGCTAGAGAAAATCCTAAAATAATAAATTCTCAAATTACCCCCTGCCGGGAATCGAACCCGGGGCCTCCTACTTAAATAAACAGCGCTCACCGTTGCACCAGGGAGGTTGTGCAAAAATCTGTAAACTAAATCATTAATGGTAGATCTAAAAATAGTGCTGTCTTTTGGACACAGTGTCACCAGGAAAGTTTTTTTTTTAGTTTTTATTGATGGACCCACCTGATTAAATCAAAAGAAGTATATTACTTAGCAAAGTGGAAAACCATCAACTAAAACAGAGCAACACTAAGGCAGCCAGTCCACTGGAGCGGAGCCGAGAAACGGACTAATGCGGAGCGCAGTTGTGTACTGTGTCTGGTTCACTTAAGAGCAGCGGAGATTTTGTGCAATCCTATTGGTTAATATTTCTCCGTTGACTCGCTCCGCTCCGGTGGACTGGCAGCCTTAACAGGGCACATCCTACAACATGTCGCCCTGTGTCACTCATACAGGGATAGGTTTTAAGCCTCATGTGCTGTGTGTGCCTATTATTACACCTGCAATCACGCCTTTCAGACCGTAACACAGCACTGCAACAATACCGCCTAGCGGCAGAAATAAGCATGGCGATAGTACTACAGGCGACAGTACATGGTTATTACTTCGGAGCAAAAAAAAGGAGGTAGGCAATCAGGACATCAGTAGTAGGTACGGTACGTTAAGTAGGTACTTATGAGTTATTAAATTACATACCTTTTAGCATTCACCATAATTGCGCTAATTTTAATCACAATCGTAAACAATTACGCGCTGGTATTCAAAACAAAGCAAACTATTCAGGTCGTTTCGTTACTTGGCATTTTTTCAAACTGAATTCACGATAAGTAATTGCATTAAAATTAACTATATATAACAAAATTTACATACATTCTATACCTAAGTTTGATAAAATGATTGCCCATCACGAAACCATTTTAATAGACTATGCAAATGTATAAAAACTTCCGAATAAATGGCTTACCTGACTTTATCACCATCCTTAAATATTTTCGGATGATGATGAGCAGCATTGGCTCCTATAACAAAGAAGACGAAACTCCCTCCGCACAATATTCCCAGCCATACAAGGTAGCCTCATAACTTATATATTATTAAAGAAATATTTGGCTTAATTTCTGACAGCCTATTGGCGTAGTGGGCAGCGACCCCACTTTTCGAGTCCATGGCAGTGGGTTCGATTCCGACAACCATTGGCAATGTTTGTGTGATGAATGTGATGTTTTTCAGTGTTCTCAGTGGCGTGCATAGCACAAGGTGTTTAGAACAGAATGTTTAAATACAAAACTTTAATGGTCCTATCTGAAGGCTCTGCAAGACCCTGAGGGTAGGGTATGCACAGCTTATTTGCGTATATGCAATGCACGCCACTGAGTGTTCTTCTGTGTATTGTAAGTATTTATATATATGTATATATTATATAACACATGCTATGTACACATTTTGTATATAATAACGCATCAAATATGCCATCTATGTGCCTATTTGAATAAAGAAATATTTATATATATATATGAAGCGATAAGGCCGCCAAATTACATACGTTGTTTTGTTATACTTTTCTTTTGTATGTAATTTTTGTGATTTGCAATAAAAGTATAGTACTTCATACTTTCATTTATTCATAAAATATTCATCAGTCATCTTAGTACCCATTTTTTTTTTAATTCCTCTACAAGTTAGTTAGCCCTTGTCTGCAATCACACTTGATATTAAGCGATGATGCACTCAAAGATGGTATGATAGATGGGCTGTTAGGGAGTATGGTAGTCATACCCCAAATTGGTTTGACATCGCACCGGAACACTCAATCGCTTAGCTCAAGCTACACTTACTTTGGAGCTAGATGGCTATGTGTGCATTGCCTTAGTATATTACTTAAAATATATATATATTGTATAGAAGCAGTTGTTACATAAATTTAACTTGAATTTTTGCATTTAAATATCAACTGCTTTAACGGTGAAGGAAAACATCACATGATGAGGCGTTACTTAGGAGAATATCACAATATATATCAAGTCTGAAATTTTTAACTAGCTAAATTAAAGACTTCGTTGCCAGGTTGCAGATGGTACAACTTAGAGAACTCCTCCGCAATAGCTGGCTATTCAGACAACGGTACTATTATTTTAAAACAAAAAAAACAGCACTGAAAAAGTGCTGAAGTTGTTCAAATAGGTAGGTAAGTAATCAGGATATAAGCAAATTTTTTGTGAGTTAAATATGTCTAAAAAAAAAGTTTCACCAACTCTTAGGTGATAACTATTGGTAAACGGTTGATGTGTGCCTAGGATTATCTGTAAATTAGGCATTTTTTATTTCTTCTTTATTACTGAAAATGGGCATTAGTCCCTGCTCACTGCTATTTAGTTACCTACCTTTAAGCATAACTGTGCTAATTCTAATCTTAATCATAAACAATTACTCACAAGTATTCAAAACAAAGCAGCCCATAACCAGGTCATTCATTACTTTGCATTTGTTGAATTGAGGCTAATCATGTAATGGAAACTTTGAAACATACTTTTATGCCCACATACATGGTTCATCCTCTTCATTATCATCAACTGATTATCGCCAACTACGGGGACAAGTCCCTTAGAATGAAAGTTTAGCCTACCAAGCTGGCCAAGTACAGATTGGTGGTACACATCACACATTGTTTACCCTCACCATTAAAAAGTAATATTAAATGCTTTAATTAACATACATCGTTAATTGCATGACTTAATTAAATGGTTGGGAAATGAGTGAAATCACTTTTCAAGTCTCTTTGAACTTGTACTCCGAATCTGAAACTGCATGCTTGCGATTAGTTAAAAAATAAAAATAGCCTTTATTCTCTAACTAATTACATTTTACTAGTAGTGTATAACTAGTTACTAAATCAATTATTTAATTAAGTTATATTTATTCCTAAGAAATTGTAACACCATAGCTCCAGTGTGCTCTGTCTCTGGCTATTCTGCGCCATCCTTTTGACAGGTCATTTTTCTTTGCGATTAGTTATCGAGTATCAAAACCTTTGAGCAATGACATGCGTGCATCTTTCAACAACTAACTCCAAACTTAACTTGCAAGATTTAATTACAGTCAAACCGACACTAAATAAAAGCGTGCAATTACCTTTGCTTTAAATTAGATATAGAAATCTAATCTCATGGTTATCATTTATCAAACAAAAACTAAAAATAAAATGATTTCTATTTATCATTGGATATTATGACTTATCACAATATTTAAGTTGCCATGATAACAATTGACTGTTTATGTTTATGTTTCAGATTTGTACAATACAAAATATATATATATTGTAAAAACTAATGATTTTGATGACTGTTTATATGTATTTTTAATTATTTTTTATATACCTACTTACCTTTTGTTTAGTTATTTTTCTGTACACCACTAGCAAGTAGGTAGCAAAATCCACTAGGACCTCAATGATATATGTGGCACACAATTAACATTACAATGGTACTGTCAGTTGAAGTGTGATGCTGCAAGAACGATGCAAACTGTTCTGACGTTATGCCAAGTTTATAATAAGACCACTTGTATTCATTGGAACCCTATATAACGGTTTGACAGTTGTGGTTTCCGGTGTAATTACAGGAACATGAGGCTGAACAACTATGACTTAGGTTTACAGACACAGGGTGACACATTGCAGAAATGGTTTCAACTTATCATGTGGATGTCTGCTGGCTCCGATAATTATAACCATAAATAAAATAAAAAATTTTGCTTAATTTTGTATAGGACTGAATTTCTCATAGGTACAGATAATAGAGGTGGAGTATAATGCTTTGCAGTTTTTTTTTTTGTTGAGCTCTAGACTTCTCTTTATTATTATAAAGAAAATTTTAAAAACTTTAATTTTATTTTATTTCACTTTATAGAGACAACTCACATTCCACTAAATAAATGTTAAGATATTTGTGTAAAAAGACAATCACAAATGTGATTAGCACCAGAAACTTTATTTACGAATTGCTGTGATTTTTCCTTTAATTTTGGAGAAGGAAAAATATCACACCATCATCATTATGTGGAAATCTCTAAATGTAGATTAAATTGGACAACTGACTGAATAAATACAATGTTACAATAAAGGTGTATGAACGTACAGTATAAATACAGTACAACACAAAAGGTAAAGATTACAGAAAAATAATCAAGCTACAGAGTTAACTTTAGGAGCCTTATTTCTATATTACAGCAATCTCTTCCAGAAAACCAATGGTGTATAAACCTTTCCTGCTGAAAATTGGTAGGTCTATATACAATTACCACTATATATATATTTTTCATAATATAAATAAACTTTATTCTTTTTTTTTTTTTTTAAACTGTGTGTTAAAATCTACTTATATATATTATGTATATTTTATATTTATATATAACATATATTTATTTAAATTATATATGTATTTGTATTTTTACATTTTGGTATTTATGTATATCTATCAACACTCTTGGCACTATCCTGTTCTCTTGCTGTAAGTCCTATCTACAAAGGTTGCCTGTAAGAGATTGCTTGCAGCAATAAGGCCGCCTTTGCATGTCTACATTGTGTACTGTATACTCCTTACTGTTTCTTTTCGTGTATGTTATACATGCAATAAAGTGTTTCTTCTTCTTCTTAAACATCGAAAGTTGAAAGACTGGAAGTAGTTATTCCAGTCTATAGTCACTAACATTTGTTAAAAGCCCACCAACCTGCAGAGCAGCATGGTGGATCTATGCTTTAAAACCAAGTCTCCAACCTAATTTAATATTGTTTTAACAAACTAAAAAGGTTGGCTTCAAAAGTTTAATTTTCTGTAAAAAGTATATTCAAAGGTATGCTATAATTTATGTATGCTTCCATAATTTTTGTTCTGAGCTAATTACACAAATATTTGAGGTAGCCCAAACAAAAGAACTAATCGAGGGTATTTTATCACTTATCATGTTATTCGAACGGGGTATGAGCCTTGCAATTTATAATTGTAATAATATTGACAGCTGTAAAAAAACCTTGAAATCGCGAACTTATATCAACAAGAATCATTGAAAAGAACAAACTGACCTTCCGCACTTTGGTTTAGCGACGATGGCGTCCCGGAGGTCCCCAACTCCCTTTTCGGGACCCCCTTGGGCGGATCCGAATCGGAATCATCGAAAACTAGAGTCCGGACCGACTGAGAACACCTACGATCCATTACATTACACTACACACCACACAAATATACTGCTATTTTTGCCATTTATAAACACCCAACAACATCGATTGTACGCATCACACAAACTCAATACACCTGTAAAAGCCGGTATTAACTAACGACGACCGCGCACGCTTTATTTCAATACAAAATGAAAGTTGTTACATATTTTTCACCATCGGCAGCACACGGTACAACACACCATACCACGGCTCCATACAAATTGAAACATGAAATTAGTTACAATACAAATCGAAAAGCCATGTCGGAAAGTGACACTCGCGTTTTGAAAGATGAACCCACAGATAAAATATAGTAATGTTAGTCTATAATACCGATTTAGTCTATGATTAAACCTATCACAGATAGCATATTTCCTAGATATTTATAAGAAGGAACTATGGAGGGTAGAGGTAAGGAGAGTCATCTGTGTATATGAAAAAGTGTCGTCAAAATGTATTAAATTAGGATGGCGCCACATTTGCATCAGGGTAACTCTTAAAAGAAGCGCCAAATATAAATATTGTTAGAGTAGGCTTGAAAAATAAACAAGGAAGTATGGAGATACAAGGAAGTAAGGTTATATTTACCACAATATTTTGTACAACGTAAGTTGTTGAAATTCTCAATAATTAATTACTTTAGTCGATAATGATATTAAATTCTTTAACTCGGCATACTTCAATTCATCTACGATTGCTACGTTCATACCATACCCTGTGCATCCACCAGCGCCATTGTGGAGGATTTTTGAACTGTTATTTAGCGCATACACTGGACACTTTTTCAACTTTTCTCCCATATAAGATGACTCTCCTTACCTCTACCCTCCATAGAAGGAACGAAGGCTTTAATGACGTGGCACAAGCGCAAGTTAGTTAGAGCAATAAGACGAAGACGCTAAAATAATTTCGAAAGAATGATTGATGCTAAATTGACGCTGATTGATGATTGACGCTGCGCGCAGGTAGGTTAACTAACAGGTTTCAATGAACTTACAAGTCTGATCTCAGATGAAGGAACTATTGTATTTATCTGAGGGCTCAGCTGAGGGTTTTATTGTAGTGCTATCGTTATTCATGGGAAACATTGCAAAAATGATCATTCATATAAACCAATGCTAATTCCAATGCCAATTTGGAATACTTTTTGTTTTGTATTTTTTGAGTGTTGTTTCGTAATTGGATTTTTATCTGGCAATTATGTAGTAGTGTCATCCACAGACCCTTCATCTAGACTGGGTCTATGGTTCGAAATAACATGGGTTTTATCAGTCAGCTACATCTATTGAGTAAAACTATAACTAGTGAAAAAGGTTGCTATGCTCCAAAAATTTCCACATCTAGTGTTGCTAAAATCAGGTCGTAACACTTTCTTTATAGAATATTTTTTTCCATATTTATGGATTTTATCACCTTATAATTAATAATTTGTCCTTGTTTTTATTAAAGTTAATTTTATTCATAAAATAAAGCATGTGAACTTGAACTATGATATTTTTTCCCAACGGCACAGTGCTCCATCTAGTGTCAATAATTACAAACTTTGCCATTTTCCTGTCAAAAGAAACGGAAAAACACGAGTGTGCGTCGCCTGTAGTAGATATCAGCTGAATTATTCGGCTAAAATGCCCTGGCACGGGCATACGTAGTCGTCGGTCCGCCATTACGACGCAGCCGAGACACGTTCGTCGTATTTAGTTAAATATTTTCGTTTATAAATGAGTAATAACGCTCATGAGCTAAGCAATCGACTCCTGAATGCGTTGGATAGCAATTACAATGTAAGTTTGCGAGTTTTGAAGACCCTAAATCTGATAAGCAAGTTGGAGATACGGAAACGGTTCGCACGAGCCTGTGTGACACCCGATTCGAGTAGCGATTCGGCCTCAAGAAAGGTTAACTCGCTGCTGCTAAGTCCTCCGAGCGAGTGTTACGGCGTTTGGAGGCTTCCTGTTATGAAGGGAACGCGTGTGTTGCGTGGTCCATCGTGCAAATGTGGTGTGTGTTTGGATACGTGAGCGTTGCGAGTGCTGTACGGAGCCACTGACGTTGTAGCTCCTCTCTTCCCTCCGTCCCTAGTGCCAAATGTTTTGCAATGTGAAAGTATGGAATTGTGCCACGCGTGACCTTTCCCAAAGATGTTCGTCAGGTTGTGCTTAGGATCGCCCGAAAGGGAAAATGTGTTTTCTTTCGTAGGCGAGCACACTTTGTCGTTATGGATACCTCGCTGGTGTGGGATACCTTTTGGCGCGTGGTCGCAAATTTACCTAAGGATGGTGTAAAACAGTGCAGCTTTTTATTATTCTATCGATGAAGCAATTGCAGGTCAGTCTTGTATACCATTTTCGCAATACTCATCTGTAAGCCTATTTTATGGTATCATATACCACATTTCGTAATTCAGAATTGGTATAGTAAGTTGATCTTTTATAACTAAGCACTTTTTCACACTTTCAATAAAAAATTACTTCATGAAGGATTTATTACACAATGTTCTACTAATGTTGTTAGAAAGATTCATTTAGTGAATATGAATCCTTTATCAAAACCTGTCTAATTAATCTATGATGTAGATGAAAAAAAAATTGCAATGTGGTCATCACACTTGGTTGGTGTTCGTTGACCCCTGCATGAATTAATCATGAGCATATTCTATTCTATAATTGAATAAATACAGCTGGATATATATCTAAAGGTAATTATTGGATGGTTTAGTTGTAATTAAGGTATAGGTAAATAATATGCAACATTTTTGAAGCTGTATAACCTGTGACAAATATCTGCGGACATTAATTTATCATAGTTTTAGAGATCATATTTTTATTATTTAAACTCTATTCTGTTGACCCAAGTTTATAGGAAATTAAATGTATGTTGCAGGATTGGATGTGATAATGGATACATTCTGTTAAAATCACTTGTCAGGTCCGTAAAAGTTTAGATGATAGTTGTTGCCATGTGACCATTTTTACAAAACAGTGTGCGTGAAATTGTCCTGAACATTAATTATATATTTTTCTTGAATTCATACATATTATTAATATAAAGCTGAAAGGTTTGTGGAAGCTATATGTTTAACTTACTAATTTCAGCAAGAAATATTTTTGCATTAGATAACCCATTGTGTGAGGGAGGTCACAGGTTATAATTTTAACAGCACCCTACATTTTATAGTTCAAATGGGTGAGAACCACAGGGTGCTATTTTAAATGACTTTATAAATACTTATTTTAATGAGTTTAGTAGAACTTTTTGATGTACCATCTTAGTGATGAAACATTGAAGTAACAAAGGTTTGCTAGTTTTATGATAAACATTCATTTTGTTTTATATGACATATCAAACATTAATTTTGATAGTATTAAGCTCTCAAATCTTGCTGGCCCAAGTATATAGAGAAAAACTTGTGTGAAATGCACATACACACATGCTCAGGAGCATGCTCAGGATATATTCACTGACAATGTGCATAGAGGGTACATTGCCGAAAAACTGTTTGGTGTGGAGTATAAGGATTGGAGAAATTATAAATTACACCATACATACATAAACAATTTGTTTACATTTACAAATTAGTAAAGATCTTAGATAAAACATATAAAATATGAATATTACTTGGATATTTTAATTTAAAAAAAATCCTATATAAACTCAACATAGCATGCTGATAATTATTGGTATTTTATTGAAATATGTTTTCTTAAAATGGGTGCAATCACTCAGGGAGGTTTATGGGAATCTGTTTGACCAAAGATAGTTATTGTATTTAATAGTAAAAGTCCTTTAAATAACACAGCTATACATTATTTAAGGATTGACTTACCTTCTATTTATACACTCTACATTATACACCAGTCATTGGTTGTTTTTTGAACATGGTATGTCAGAAAGGAACTCAACAGTGACTTTGAGTGGGTTGTACCCACTCAAAGTCACTGTTGAGTTCTACTCATTTGGGCCGTAAAAAAATACTTTTTGGTTACACAACCAAAAAGTATTGGTTTCAAATTCAACTAAAATAAAAGTATGAATCTATAACTTGTTGTTAAATCTCTTGTGCTGAATGTAATAAGTTGTTATTAGGTTTTTAAATGTTGACGATTTCATATTGTCTGCTAATCAATGTTTAATTGATTGTTTTTTATTGAAAAGGAATGTTTTCTTAAAAGTGCCACAAAGATCAAGTAACTAACTGCTTGGTTTCCTTTTTAGTTTTCATAAATTACCTCAAGCTTGCACAGTTCATTGAATAATACTGGTAGGCTTGGCATGACCACTATAAAAGGACTATACCTACTTACCACAGAGTTATTGACTCAATCAAGATAATAGTTTAAACAACTGACAGCAATTGAGACACCCAGAGGTGGTTAACTTTGAAAGCGATGATTGTTCCCGAATGGCTGATTCTTGTTCTCATTGGACACAATACACAGTCGCAGCTAGAGTACTGAGATAATTAAAAACAGGCCTAAATGTCAAACAGTTATATACTTGATTTCAAATTAGCCTAATCCATACAAAGTTTTCTAATACTAGTAAAAATTGTAGTTATAGTTACAATATAAAGTAAGAGCTATTTTTGAACACATAATGCAAGATATTATGTAAAAAATATAGCTTTTTAATATTAAAAAGTGTAGGGTTTTCATACTTAATGTTTAATGGTTTAAGATGTTTAGTACCCGAAAGAAAAAAATGGTATTTTAATTCTATTTAAATACGTAATCCTTGTTTCTTACATAATTACTCTCATATATACATCTTGTATGACTTATTTGTCTTTTGCTGCCACTTTCGTAGTCTTCTGATAGATCCAGCTGCCTATCTATCATTAACTCTATTTCTCTCGTTTTGTGAACAACTTCAATACATCTTATGTATACTATTTAAGTTTGTTTAATAAATAGTAAAACAACAGTAATCATTATATTTATCATACTTTGTTATCACAACAACAGAATGATTAATTTGTATGTCATAATATTTATTACTTAAATGCAATTTTTCTAAGAACTTTTTTTTCCATAATCAATACAAAAAAACTTTGTTACTTACCTTTGCTTAAAGCCATATTCATTTTATTTATCTGAATTATAAATAGTAGGTAAATGAAAAGCTAATATTTGTATTCTTATTATTATTTTACTTAATATTGTTTGGCAAATCCTAGATAGATTTATGACTCACTGATTCATCAAGCTAACTGAAACAATTGGACCAAGAAAGCTGAAAGTTTGTACTGAATAATGTAGATAAAGACTAAGGCAGAATTCTCTGATACTTTCCCCTCTGCACGGCTAGCATGGGCAGGAGACAATTATATCCCCGGGGAAAGGATATAAATTTATCTTCTCCCATAGCTTTATCAACTCTCACGCACAAGTGGAAATAATATCCAAATAATATATGTGTAATTAATACACATATATTATTTGGATATTACGGGGGTAAACTTTTCCTATTCCATGTTCCAGTGATTTAGCAGGTTAATTATATCCCTTGTCAGGGGAATAATCGGGTTATATAATTTTTATCTACTGCCCGTGCTAGCCCTGCTTGGAGGGATCAAGAGGAATTTATATTTACACTTTAAAATTGCATTATTGTTGACGGCCGATTGGCACAGCGGTAGCGACCCTGCTTTTTTGCCTCAGTCCATGGCCAGATGTCCAGGCCGTGGGTTCGATTCCCAGGACTGGATAATGTTTGTGTTTATCTATATATTATAAGTATTTATGTATATTAATTATAAACATTCATCAGTCATCTTAGTATTCATAACACAAGCCATTCTAGATGCTAGATGGCGATGTGCGTATTGTCGTAGTATAGTTATTTTATTAATTTATTATCTTCATTATTTGCCATGTCAGTAGGTCTGAATCACTATCTTTTATTCCACTAGAGAGGGACTTAAATTTTGTCACGAGATATTTCATTTTGCAGTACAAACTGCTTCTTTTTTTATTACTATCTTTTATTTTTTGCCTGTGCTGGTGTGTCTGCATTTAATCAAATCTTGTAATCAAATAAGATTGAAACCCTAACAGGATTTCAATTGAACTAAAAATTTGTAGGTACATAATATGTATATTTGAATCGGATGACCACCTGAGTCTATTTTGCAATATTGTTATGACATGGTGTAAATCTGTTGATAGAGCCAGAAGCCAAGGTATTCCATGCAGTTTGGGATTGTACGATTCATCTTGAAAGGGACTCTGATATCAATAAGTTGATTGAATATTACACACATAAAAGTAAGGCAAATCTATATAAACCATATCAAATTTCAGCTTTAATATAAAGAAATGATGGGACAATGGTGAACACAATTAAAATTTAACACATATTCCTATTCTATTTTGGTTAAGTTTGCAAAAGCTGTTTGTATGTTTTTTTTTTTTATTCTTTACAAATTAGTCACTACAATAGTAGGATATTGTTTGCAGTCGTTTCTTTTCTACATGCTATGCGGAGGTGAACTGATTGTGGGCGATCGTAAAATATCGTCGGTAATATAAAAATGAATGAAAACTTTGGTACCTACCTACCTACTGTTAGATTTTATTTTATCGTTTGGTTGTTTGTGTTGTACATAGTTATATTTTATTGTGAAGCATTTTAAATCCTTAAATTATAAGTGGATTTTGCTTGATGCAAATTATTTGTACTAATAGCAAGTTGCGTTTAAAGAAGAGTAATTTTTAATGGGCGTTATTAAATATTTTTAAATTTAGTTTCGACGACCTCTCCCTGGCGGAGCGGTGAGCGCTTTGAATTTTAAGTGGGAGGTCCCAGGTTCGATTCCCGGCGGGGTCAATCTGGTGCCGCTAAGCGGTTTAGTCTTCCGGTGCGATGTCGCTTAGAAACTGATTAGGGGTATGACTACCATACTCCCCCTAACAGGTTAGCCCGCTACCATCTTAGACTACATCATCATTTACAGGTGTGACTGCAGAATAAAAAAAAAGTCCCAGATCCTTGGTAATTATCAGCAGCATAATTATGCCCCATTGCTAGAAATAGGCCTTGTCTGTCCTGTGGCATAATATCCAATAGCCAGTTGGTTCCTAAGTTCAATATTTGGGTTAAGACAAAAAAATAAATTTGGTACATGTACCTAATTATTTGTTTGAGGCAAATAACTCTATTACTGGCAAAGTGCTTGAAATAATTTTATTATGCTCGCTAATATAGGTGTGGGATCATAGAGTGTTATCATCATGATCATCATATCAACCCACTTCAGGGCACGGGTCTCCTCCCACAATACGAAGAGTTTAGGCTGGCCCACCCCTCTGTCCTAGTGTGGATTGGTGGACTCCACACACCACAGTATGGAGAACTCCATTCAGGTTGCCTCACGAAGTTTTCCTTCATTGTTGAAGCAAGTGATATTTCATTGCTTACATAAGCAACGCCCATAACTCCTAATATATCTATTTTTTGTAATGTATTGGTATGTAGTTTTTTGAATGTAGGGTTATAAAAATTTTACACCACCTCTTTGTGCTCGCTCGTGTAGTCGAAATCCTATTTGCCTGGCAGAGATCGATAAGGATGTGTAAGTTTTTAATTCTCTTTCTCACTTAGTTTTGAAAGTACTGAGTAGGAAGATTTATTGGCCTTATGTAAGGTGTTGGAAAATCCTAGGCAATTGTGTACTGAGATCTTTCAATTTTTTTTTTCTTTTGTCTTGCGATCAGTCCTTAACTATGAGCAGATGTGTTCATAGATGTTTCAATTATTTTATGATAATTTCCCATTGGAAATTGTCATATTGAGGAAAGACTTGGTTTAGCATTTATTTAGGTCTAGAATATTTTTTCTTTGAAGCCGGCTGAGAAAATTAAAGCCGGCGAAAAAAAATTGTGTCTACTAAATATGGATTCCAGAGCTGAAATGTATACAAATAACTCCAACAAATTATTTTGTGGGTTTTCTTATTTAGTTGAATTGAAATTTAGTTCTTTTATTTATAATAGAGCTAACTCTATCAAAAATAAAAGAGTGGAGTGGTGGATAGAAATTTGGTTCATTTATTTTGGATAGAGTTGACCTTACAATAAAAACGTTCATCATCAAAATTTCCACCAATTGATCCCCACTGCCGGACGTAGGTCTTTTGTAGAGAGTTCCAAAATCCACTATCCTGAGCTACTTATTTCCAGCCGGCTTTTACCAACATGTTTGGTGTCATCTGACCAATATTCAATAATCACATTGCGTGCTACCGATTTACTTTTTCAAAATAAACATGATAAAATATTTTAGTGAATTTAAATTGATTTATTGACTTTATGTTTTACTTTAATTATTATTAGAAAAAAAAAATGTTATGATTGATTTATCTTGCACGCCAATCAGGTGGAATATGTTAGGCTACACTTTAATTTTAATCTTATACTAACATATAAAGCTGAAGAGTTTGTATGTCTGTTTACTTACACAATGATCTCGGAACTTGCTGGTCCGATTTGAAAAATTATTTCAGTTTTGGTTAGCTTATTTATCGAGGAAGGATTTATATATCATCACGATGAGACTAATTGATGCATAGCACTATTAAAGAATGTTTTGAAACCAGTTGTACAATTTTAAAAGTTCTTAAAAAAAAAGTCAAAGCAAAGCAACATATGCTATGTCTATCTTTTAAGGTTGACTTATACGCGGACGAGGAGGGACCGCTAATGTCTTTATATGAATTAACCCAGCGGCGTGCACTGGGTTTCTTACCAGGGTATGCATACAGCAGGAAAATTGCATAAAACTCCAAAAAATCTTCTATAATAGTTATATATATATATATATATTAATTTTAGGGTAGGCAATGCCTTTGTGCCTGTATGAAGTGCACGCGACTTGAAGTGCCGTATGTTAATAATGTAATTAATGCAACATGTTTTTGGTTTCCAGGTCGTCGACATGCAGACGGTTAACGAAATCATATCCATTTTGGAGAAATTCAATATTACGAAGGAACTGTTGGAGGTAAGACCGTTGGCTGAGGCAAGATATCATCGTCTTAACAACCCATTACCTGCCCACTACAGGGTATGGGTCTCCACCCACAATAAGAAGGGTTAAGGCCGTAGTCCACCACGCTGGCCCAGTGCGGATTGGTGGACTCCACACACCTTTCACACCTCAACGTTGAAGCTAGTGATATTTCATTGCTTAAATAAAAGACGCACATAACTTCTAATATATATTTTTTTTTGTAATGTATTCGTATGTAGTTTTTTGAATGTAGGGTTATAAAAATTTTACACCACCTCTTTGTGCTCGCTCGTGTAGTCCAAATCCTATTTGCCTGGCAGAGATCGCTTCTGAGCGATAAGGCTGCCTTAGAAGCGATCTCTTTTCCACTATAAATTAGACCCTTGACTGCAATCTCACCTGGTGGTAAGTGATGATGCAGTCGAAGATGGTAGCGGGCTAACCTGTTAGAGATCTTGGTGGTCATATCCCTAATTGGTTTCTGCGCAATAATGCACCGGAACACTAATGCCCGGTTTCTGAACAACTTTTTTCGGCAGTCTATCTATTCAATAGCGCTATTGGTTCGATAACTTAGGAAAGTGCGTTTCTGAACAACGCCTATATTTGACGCATATTTGACGTTTGTTCTTTCGAGTTTGTTAGAATTTTTAGTTTTAAAATATTCAAATATTTTCATTATTATTCAAAGAGAATCAACTACGTTTTTATTATTCGAAAGCAAAAAAAATGAATCAAGTATTAAGTTTGACGATCTTTGACAAGTGACAATATGTTTCGTTTATAAAAAAAATTTAATGCCTGTTCAATTTTAGCCACTTATTGATTGGGAAAAAAACATTGATATAATTATAAGTTTTATTCAATAAGGAATTGTATCCATTTTAAATTCGAACTTTTAAACAGACCCATCTAGTGGTAGAATAGGGAACTGCTTTTTGGTCTCATAGTTATTGAACGGTTCATTTGGTGTTCAGAAACGCAATCAGAATTAATCGACGTTTATCCTTTAGTTAACTTAATTAAATCAATAACTAACGAGAAGTTAACCAGAGAAGCTGAAGCCTTGAGGTGTGTCATGTAATATTATATAACTCTTGAATGGTTTGTTCCAGACCACCCGACTGGGTAAGCACGTGAACGAGCTAAGAAGGAAGACAGCCGACCCAACCCTCGCGAGGCGCGCCAAGGTGCTGGTGAAGCGATGGCGCGACCTCGTCATCCCAGTCGTCGCCTCGCCCGCTCACACCGGTAATAATAATAATGTGCTTTCAGCAGTGGCGTGCACTTCATAGAAGTACAAAAGCACTGCCTACCCAAAAAAAATTGTATGCCTCATAAAGGAGAAGATTTTTTCCATTTCATGACGACTGGCGCAACGGTGAGCGCTGTGAGTTAAAGTAGGAGGTCCTGGGTTCGATTCCCGGCAGGGGCAAATTGGGAATTTATATTTTCTGAATTTTCTCTTGTCTGGGAGGCTTTGGCCGTTGCTAGTTACCACCCTACCGACAAAGGCGTGCCGCTAAGCGATTCAGTGTTCCGGTACGATGTCACGTGGAAACCGGTTAGGGGTATGACTAACATACTCCCTAACAGGTTAGCCTGCAACCATCTTAGACTGCATCATCACTTACCACCAAGTGAGATTGCAGTCCCTGTGCACGCCACTGGCTTACGGGATGTCCCACCAGCTAGCTAACACTATGTATTTGCACAAGCACAACAGAGCAGCCAAAATCATTCACCATAAACTTGCTCTAAACTACGGTCTCTTGGATCAGAGGTTGCCGTACTACAAGTAAAACCGGAGCCGGTACTAGAGCGGGACAGGGTCCGGCTCTTATAGGTGCTATCGGTTATAATCAAATCAAAATACACTTTATTGTACCCAAATAAAAAGAATTAGAACAAAAAAAAACACAAAATAAAAAAATAAAAGGTACAATAGGCGGCCTTATCGCGAAATAAAAGCGATCTCTACCAGGCAACCTACCAAAGTACATGCTGTACAAGAAGGGTACACAAAATAATACGTAAATAATAAACATGTACTTTTTTATGTACTTTTTGTGGTGTGCAATAAAAGTATATCCGTTCATTCGTTCATTCATAAATTACTAATTTGTAAAAAAAAAAAATCGAAAACATCCAGTTTTTTTTACAAATTAATTTTCTTGCCGCAGGTTCAAATCGGTCATCGGCCGAGAGGCAAGTGCGCCGACTGGGCGGTACACCACTCACATCTCCGGCGCTGTCGCGGGTGCGAAAACTTTCTGTATTTACATAGCGAAGGCTAATTTTCGGTGTTATGTGTGTTATCATTCTTTATTCATTCATTCACTCATTCGTTCGGTTGTTCGTTCAATCAATTTAAGAGAAGAATCGTGCTCTTTAGTGGATTGACAATGGTGCTAAACCTTTCCGAACAAAACTTTACAAAACTCACAGTCATTGACGAAGGAGAGAGCTACATTCGATCAAAACAGAAATGAGGAGATTAAGATTTTAACTCCTAATATAGAACTATTTAGTCTTCTAAGTTAAATGGTTGTTCTCTTTCTTTCTTTTCTTTTATATCAATCAATCAATTACTTTTTCTATTTTTTTGTTTCTTTTTTAGTAGCACTAGAGATTATTTGCTTTAACTTGCTATGACAGCTGACTTTAAGTTTGATTAGGTACTTTAGGTACCTACAGTTAATATTATCTGTCATAGTAAGTGTTACTTCGTTAAGAAATGGTCATAAATTAGTGACATCTGCATATCGTCTGCGAAAGGTGCAGAAGTCATTTGTGGGACTGAGTATACGCTTTTATAATATGATTCCTAAGGTAATTTTGGACCTACCAATGCATAAGTTTAAAGAATGTGTTAAAACACATTTATTACAGCGAGGTTATTATACAATTGATGAATTTCTTAATGACAAGGTTGCTTGGAAGCATCCGGCTCCGCTTTCATCTCTCACAAGATAGAAAAATGAATTTTGAAATGTAAAATGTAAATTGTTAATGTTGGAAAAGAGCAACTGCTGAGTTTCTTGCCGGCTTCTTCTCGGTAGAATCTGCCTTTCGAACCGGTGGTAGAGTCACTACACACAGACAGACTTGACGTTTCAAAAGTGCTTATATTAAGGCCTACTTGAAGTAAATGAATTTTGAATTTTGAATTTACTTGTATCTACAAAGTATCGCCCGCTCTGCTCCTTATAATATTATGTGGATAGTGTTGTGGATTACATATAAACCCCATTTTTTTTTCTTTTTGTTAAATTTAAGAGCTATTGTTGTAATCTTTAATTGTTTTCTGTCCCAAATAAATGAAAAAAAAAATAAAACTATTTAGACATTTTGCCACCTACATATGTACCGCTTAAAAATAATTATATCACTGTATTTCTTTTCATTTGATAACAAATCTTCTATCCAATCTCACTCGATCTAATCAGATCAGGTGAGATCGCAGCTCTTTAAGCTGTGACTTAGTAATGAAAGTCAAAAATCTATTTCGTTTTACAGCAAGTGGTGAGTCCCGCTGTATCGAGTCCCCGGCCACTATCAAGACCAGGTAAGCTTTTAAACAACCTAAAAAATGGACCATCCTTATTGAACCCATAGGTAAGTTTCATCGAGCACGCAATTTAAGAAGTTTTAAAACATCATTTGCCTTAACGGTGAGACTTCTCTGTAATGTTCCCAGAGGTATGTGAAATCTACCAATTCACACTTGGCCAGCATGGTGGCCAAAGGCCCCTTCTCATTCTGAGAGGAGACAAATGACCTGTACTGGGCCGGAGAGGATGATGATGATGATAGGAAAAAAAAATTGGCTAGTACTTCCTCTTTACCTAGAGGCCTGAGTTTGATTTCAAGCACCTAAAACTTTCCGTAATACAAATCGCGCATGTTTTGTATTCTCTCCACTACAAGTACACCCTCAACCTGATGGTAATTGATGAAATTATCTAAAGTGATAGCGGGCTAGCCTGATAGACTTATGACAGTCATATTAAACTCATATCTGTATGGTTTCTACTCGTATTGTACTGGATACTAAACGTTTTCGTCTGTGGGATGGTAACTAGCCATGTCCGACTCAAAAACGACGATCGAGCAAGCGTGCGTGCGCGCGCGTGCTTGTGTATGTGTGTGTGTCTGTGACATCGTATTTCCTGAACCGATGAACGCTGTTCGATGAGAATCCGTCCAAGATGGCAGATTAAATTTTTTTTTTGTAAATTTCTTAATAGCGCTCTCAAATGAAAAGGCTTGACTATTAGAATGTATGAATAAATTAATGAATGAATATAATTTAATTGCACACCACAGAAAGTACATAGAAAAAAAAAGAAAAGTGTAACAAAACAACGTATACACCGACTTTCTATAATACATTATAGAAAGTCTGTGTTTTTTAAGCTTTTTATTTTCATTGGATATGTTTTGTTCCAGCGTGGGGCGGCTACGAGTCGGACTCACAGGACGTGATCCTGGTGGATGACGACCCCCCGCCCCCGCCACCGCCCACGGCGTCCGCCCTCGCGCCGCCCACTCCACTCGCGCACAAGCCAATCATACCGCGTGAGTTTAACGTACCTTTAGTGATAGTTAGGTCACATCGCAGTTTATTTAATTCACTATGTTCGCCTAGTTTACCTATTCTATCAACAGATGGCGTCGTCACCCTCTGGGAATAACAAAACAATAGCACGATCCCAGAGGGTGATCACGCCATCTGTTGACAGAAAAGGTAAACTACGCGAATGACCTAGATTTTGTTACTTTTCATTATAAAAAAAAAATCGTATGTATTATTCGTGCTTAGCACAAGTTTATCATAATTAATAATACAAAACATACTACGACAATACTCACACACACAGCGCCATCTAGCCCCAAAGTAGGCGTGATTTATAACTAAGTTGACTGACGAATATTTTAATGAATAATATACTTCTTCTTCTTCTTCTTCCGGGGCCTTTTCCGTACTTGGTTGTTCTGGAACCTTCCGTTGTCCGTTGTATGGCCACTGATGCGGCTCCCCGCTTTATCACTCCAGCCGGCCGAGCTCACTCCAGAAGCTTAGCAGTCCGCCCAGGTCGCCGAGTGCTTCATTGAGTGTTGCTGGGGAGCCAAGGTGTGCTGTACGATGTTCTGCTATCCATTGCATTGGAATATGAATAATATACATAAATACTTATAATATTCAGATGAACACCCAAACACTGAAACACTGTTCGTCACATAAACATTTTCCTGTTGTGGGAGTCAAACCCACAGCCTCGGACTCGGTGATCACCGATCACTGCGCCAATCGATCGTCGATCTAAAGGCAGTCACAATAAAATCGATAAAGACTATAATTAAAAATAGTTTTTTTTTTTTAAACAATCGATCTATTTCATATTTCAGCAGTAAAGCGGCCCCCTTCTCCCGAGCCTCTTTACGACGAGAAGAAGGCGAAGAGGGACAAAAAACCGAAAAAGAGAAGGTAAGAGATACAAGTGAAAGTATAAAGAACATATATCTAGTTTTGTTCAACTCTTTAGTCAGTGTACAATACAATAACATATTAATCGGCCTGACAGACGTCGTCCTGCCAGTGAAAGCAGCGCCTCTTACCACAATCAATTGTGTTTAATCGAAATTAATTTTGTTTTTCGATTTGTGCGCAATTTTCTTAACTTTTCCTCCCTTAAGAACCTTATTATTATTTTTAAATTCTTTATTGTACACACAAGAACAAAATACAAAGAGAAACACAACAGATAAAAAAAAAAAAAAAACTAGTTTAGGTGTGCAAAGGATAGATCGCTTTAGCGATAAGACCGTATCGCTAAAGCGATCTCTCCTAGACAACCTTTGGCGAAAAACTTCAATAAATCATCAGAATACTTTAAAAAAAAGATAGATTGACAGCGGCATTCTTACTGCTTTATTTGTGGTATGTGTAAGAATTCCAAAAAAAGAACATTGTCATTCTCTTTGGTAAAAATAAATATTCCGCCGAGTACATCGTAATCGAGATCTTCCAACATTAAAGATTATATTGAAGTGAATTTTAATACTTGCACTAATTACTGCAGTTAATAATTCTTTCATTAACACATAGTTTATTAGTATATATTCGGTAATGGATGATGTAAGATTACTAGGACTGGCTGTTTTAATAGCAGTAAGCTAACTGTTTCAGAATCTATTATAGAGGATTCATGATATGGGCGTAGATTGGCTTGTATGCAAGTGTTAGGTAATTAGGTATTATAACAATTAAATCAATACCCCTTATTATACAAAAGTAGCATAAATAACAACTCAAAAGTTTCTACTATAAAGTAGGGCTGTGTGATATTGAAATTTTAATTTGACCCAGGGGCCACAGCCGAGCGGGCTCCGGTACGGAAGCGTCGGGCGGCGAGGCGTCGCCGCACTCGCATGCGCACGCGCCGGCAGGGGCGGCGCATGCGTGGGGCGCGCGGAACGGCTCCGGCCCGGAGCGGCGCCGGAACGGGCTGCGCCGGGACCCGGCCGACCCGTACGCCGCGCTCGTCAACAGGCTACCCCCCGCCGGGGCTAAGAAGGTAACTTAAGTCCGCGACGTGACTGGTAGGCAGTGGCAGGGTTTTTGACCAGGGTATGCATAAAGCGGAAAAAAATCATGGCACAAAATGAAAAAAATCCCCTCCAATACGACTTATATAAACTAATTTGAGTGCAGTGCATGCAGTGCTTTTGTGCATGTATGAAGTGCACGCCACTGCTGGTAGGGTGGTAACGTATCTCGCGACAAGCTTGCGACAGGCGTAAATTTGCGATCTTTGCTGTCAAATGTCACTTTTTTATGGCAAAGATTTTTGGGTTACTCTGTTTTTTTTTTCTGGCTATACACAGATTAGCCAATGTCAGGTGTCTTTATGTTTAATAGAAGTTAGGGAAACTTAAAATATAAAACATCAGGAGAAATTCACTGACGAGAAGGACGGGAAACTTCGCACATGGCGGACGCGGCCCCCCCTAACTCTTCCCCAAATCTACCGCAAACGCGACCCGAAAAGGACTGGTGCTGTCTATATACAGCAAATACCGCAGTACCAGCGCCACTCCCACAGCAGCTAGCCGCCTATATAGGCAAGTTCATCGAAATATTGTTTTGTAAATTTTAACTTTTATTATATTTTAAAATAACTCACCCATACAAACATGAGTATGACACATACACCACAACATGTACAATACAAAGAACATTAATCCTCGCCTAAAGGAGTTTCAGAATTCAAAGGAAAATCCAAAAAAAACCGCGTCCGCCTTGCGCGAAGCCTCCCGCCATTTTTTCGGGTTACGGCATGTATACATTATACAGCGTGATTAATTTTAAAGATAAGACAGCTTGGCGAATGGGCTTACACCCTATACAGGGTGTTTAATGTTTAGGCTAAGACAGTATGGCGTGTGGGGTTACACTTTATACAGTGTGTTTAATTTTTAGGTTAATGCAGATTGGCGATTAAAGTAACACCTTTGGACCACAGGATGTTGAATGTATATGTCCATACAGCTTTGCTTTACAGGTTACACTGGTTAAGGTTTTTTTTTGTATTCCAGTACAAGTTAGCCCGTGACTAACTCACCTGGTGGTAAGTGATGATGCAGTCTAAGGTGGTAGCGTGCTAATCTGTAAGAGAGTATTATTTATTTATTTATACACAAATACAGAAGAAGAATAAATACAACACGGACAGAAGCAGTATACAAAAGGCGGCCTTATCGCTTCGTATGGATCTCTGCCAGGCAACCTTAAGATAAGGAAAACAAAAGGAAAAAAGACTGCAGGTTGTGCATAATAAAAAAAAATACATGTAAAGAACTCTTTTCTCGAGTTCATATATCGAACCTTTTCTGAAAGTCTCCAATGTTTTCACAGTGATAAGTGACATTTAAAAAGGATGTTTAAGAGTTTATTTTAAGAAGAAATTATTTTGATTTTAAAGACCTGAAGTAAGGGCTTTAAATGTTGTTGTATTTTCACAGAAACGCAATTTCGTCTTTATTTCAACTACCCATTGATGGGAGTTTTATAAACATTATTATATACTTACTAATAACTACATACTAATACTAGTATGGTAGTCAAACCGCTAATTGGTTTCTACGCGACGTCGCACCCGACCACTTAATCGCTTAGCGGCACGTCTTTGTCGGTAGGGTGGTAACTAGCCACGGCCGAAGCCTTCCAACCAGAAAAGTAGCCTGGCAGTTGGGCTTGAACTCAGATACAGGGTGTTTGTTTTCCCAGGTGAAGACGACGAGGGAGTTGCTGGAACAGATCCAGTCGCGAGGCAAGGCGCCATCGCGCGCCGCCTCGCCCGCCTCGCCGGCCTCGCCTGACGTCATGCTCATAGAGGATGGTCAGTTATCACATCTATTTAAAGCGCTCCACAAACAGATGCGTTGGTGGTTGGTCGCGGGCACAAGTGACAAGCGATAGTAAAAGGTGCAATTTTATCCACTCGCAGGCAGTGCACAATCGTTACTAATATTATGAATGTTTGAGTATTTGTTTGTTTTGTTAATACTGCAGTTATATAAGCCGCAGCGGAGGGTTAAACTAAAACAAAATTGTCCAAAACAATTATTTTGATTCAAAAACTACATACGTGTTTTAGCCTAACTTACACAAAGTGCGAACCGATGTGAGGCTATCGCGACATTGGCAGAAGCAGCCAATCTGTTTTATTACATCAATATGACGTCATGCCAGTAATAGTTAACGAGCCCACAGCTCACTAGATGTAAGACTTCTCTTGCTCCCTAACCGTGAGACAGTGACCGCTATAGTAAATCGCTAACCGCTACCGCGTCTCTTTGGGGAACGCCCAAATTAATATTTTAAGAAGCCAAAAAGTTGCTATTACCATATGAGCGAGGATTCACTAATCAACCTTGTAACTCATTATAGGGAAGGAAGCCTTAAATGTAGTAGTAGTAGCTCGTCCGGGGAAGTACTATTTCTGCCGCTAAGCAGCATTGTTACAATACTGTGTTGCGGTATGAGGGCGTAGTTGCCAGTCTTTATTACAGGCGCATGAGGCTTAACTGCCGCTAAGCAGCATTTTCTGCCGCTGAGCAGCATTGTGTCAATGCTGTGTTGCGGTTTGAGGGCGTAGTGTCCAGTCTTTATTACAGGCACATGAGGCCTAACTGCCGCTAAGCAGCATTGTTGCAATGCTGTGTTGCCGTCTGAGGGCGTGGTTGCCAGTCTTTATTACAGGCACATGAGGCTTTACTGCCGCTAAGCAGCATTTTCTGCCGCTAAGCAGCATTGTTGCAATGCTGTGTTGCCGTTGGAGGGCGTGGTTGCCAGTCTTTATTACAGGCACATGATATTAATAATTTGTACTGTAACTGTTTTCAGCGAGCCCCATCACCATAGATTCACCTCTTCGTAATGGTGGCACGGAACCCAAACAGGAACCGGAACCCAAGCCAGAACCTATCATCCTGCCTCCATTGGAGGAGGAAAGGGAATGGGCAGACTGTACCTGCGAAGAAGAGGAGTCTGACAACTGTCCAGCAGCTGTAAGGACTGCGTTGAGGCCTCTCCATGTCCGGGCCTTGCACAACGCCTTACTCCCAGGCCTGAACGGGACTCGGGCCCCTGTGGAGCCTCATAAATTCGCAGTGAGATCATTAACACTGCCCGACCAACCGGATTTGTTCTCAAGCGTTGTCCCTTTATACAACTACTCGGATTATGCGGATGACTATTGTGTTAAAAACATGGCTCGGGTACCTCTCTGCACACATATACCTTGGAGCGACTTCGCCCCTCGACCGCCTTCTCCGCCCCCACCTAAATCACCGCCCCCTTTAAGACCATACCCTTCCCCAATCCACGAAGGTATAGATGTAAAATTGGAAAGTACAGAGGACGTACCCGAAGCGAAAGTCAAAGAGAAAATGGAATATGCGAAAACTATGCCCGTAGTTGAAGCTGAAATGGTTGGGATACCTACTTTAGAACCAAGTGAGAGACTGAAAGCACCTTTACTGTCTATAGAAGACGAAAAGCAGTTCGATTCAGAACAGCGTGTGGTAGTTAAAGTTGAAAAGAAATTTGTGAGTGTATCACCAGAACATCGGACTGTGGAGCGGACGAAAGAGGACTTGGACGGACGAATGCTGTACTCCTTGTGTGAGACAGCGATACGTACCGTCCCTTTTAACTACGAGCAAACCGCGGCCGCACCTATTGTAACCCTACCACCAATACCAGAGGTTGAGGGGAGTTGTGATCCATCGACTGAAGTTCAAGCATGTGAGACTCTAGATAAAGCTTTGGAGGAAGCTGCAGAAAGTACTGGGAGAGATAGCTTCGGAAGGCCAGTTCCTCCCACTTTGTTTGCAGAGTGGCACGAGTGTGCTCGTTTGGGGGAATTAATAGCGTTGCCCTACGTCGTTATAGATTAACGCGTCGTGCCAAATATCGTTGTGTGCTCTCATACGAATTATGGTGTCTGTGAATTTTTTTGTATCCAAAGTAGATTATAACACTCCACCAATACCAGCAAAGCGTTAATACGTCTATTGAGTCAGAACTGTGTTTTCTAATGTCAAACAATCTATTAGTAAAATCGGATAACACGTCATTTTGCTTTTGGGCATAGAAATACAGTGATTTAATTTGACTCAACACACATAGATTGCGATAGCTTGTTGGCTATGTGTGTGTGCTTTCTTCTAAGTTCTATATTATGAGCAATAGAATATATATTTAAAAGTGTAAGTAACAATAACTTTCAAGTATACATTTGAGAAAACCTTATGAGAAATGGTCATTATTCAGTAGACGTACCATTGCAGATATAAAATATTACAGGCACCATAAGCCGTGGAACACAAAGTGAAGCTGTATTGTTGTGTGACCGACCAAAGCTCCGATGTCTCAGTGTAGTGTCAAGTGTCCTTACGTTAGATATAAGTAATTGTGCGAGTTACCGTGGGGAGAATAAGCATGTGGTTTTGCGTGGAGTTGTACAAGTCAACTGGGGATGAGCAATCCTCTGGCTACTGAGCTGATGTGGGTAAGTGACCCCAATCAATGGAGGTTCTAGTTAAATTATATTTATATTGGTTTCAACATTGCATATTGTTCGCAAACAATTTTTAAAAATGTTCTATTTAAATACTGAAGAAAAATTTCTTTTAATAGAATACATATCAAAAATTGCAGAACCGTTGTCTAAATGGAAATTTTTAACATGTTGCATATGATATTGACACAGATGCAAGTTTGGTTCCATTAGTTACACAATTGTCTATACATATGAATATATTAAATTTATTTTTACAATGAAAGAACTAAATAGAATCATCAGTCTTTGTATTGCTGTTTTTATTTTAATAAAACTACTACCTCAACTTGGCATTCATAATCAACGTTATCAAATAAAATATCAGACATGTAGTACTACAGAATGTAACAATATGGAATCTACTTGATAATACATTAAAATAAATTTAAACATTAAATTAAATTTCTTAAATGCAAGTCACACAATTTTTACATTAACACTTTCATCATATACAATATTAAAATCAAATCATGGGTTTTGTATTGTAAATACTGATCACCAGGAAAGTTTTACAGTACTGCAATAGTGTTGGTTTGACAATAAAGTGTGTAACAAATTAAACTTCTAGTCTAGTCTCCTATCATTTTCTTTGATAAACAAATATGTTATGTTACAACCAATGTAAATATAATTTTCTTTGGCTGGGGTCTTTATCCGTTACCTGCTAATTGTAAAATTACGTCCGCACGCCTCGCCCGGAGTCTCCGAGTAATCTCTAGAGTCTAGACTGTTCGACTGTTCGTATCGAGTTATCTTGTTACCCATTGTGATTTATGAAAAAAAGGAAAAATTAGGTAATTAAATAATTAATTAATAATAGGAGTTCCAATTGTATATTATACATATATATTGCTATATCGAGTCAAATATCAGAATATAATATAGTGTTGTGATTTATGCTTGGGAGTATGTTCTTTGAGTAGACAAAGTTTGTTGACATTGGTACTACTTTGTTGTCCCAAAGTACTGATAAAGACAATTCATTATATTACTATCTTTCATTCGTGAAAATGGCGTGACCATGGTTTTAAAAAACTTAGCGAGCTTAAAAGAAAATTGGGTTAATAATTTTTTTGAAACATTCTTTTTTACGGTGCTGTCAAGAAGTCGATAGAAATGCAGCCTACGTAGATTTGACAAAGTCTGTATGTATCAACTCTCTATTCCATATACATAATAATAGCATTCAGTACTTATTACACTGACAAGCTTCTACTCAAAGACATATTCTTAAAGCCTAGGATTAGTACGAAATCGTTTTTGATTGGGAAAACTCGACACAGATATTACAAATTCTTTCCAACAGATTCAGAATTTATAAATTCCCAATCTAAGGAATCTTAGGAATCTAACCCGGGACCTTCAGTTCTAAACCACAGCGCTGACCGGGGAGTCTATTAACTCTGACTTTTAACTTAAAAATTTGGTTCGTGATTAAAAAACTTGTTTACCTTAAGCTGTAAGGGCTCTAAATAAATGCTGATTAAGGAAGGAACCCTCAACAAACTCAGTACTGTGATGAATTTATTGAATAACTGTTACTATTTGCGTTAAGAAATCGCTTATTTCAGTCTCATGCAAGTAAAGATCAACAATCAATATCTCGTTCAACAATGAAACACTCTTTAAAATTGTAGCACTCGTTAAATTATTAGTTAATGATGCTTTTATTGGAATTAAATAATTAGTTAGGACGCTCACGTTTTTTACTGTATGTACTTATGTCACTGCGTAAGTTAGTAACACTCCAGTTTTGCCATGAAATTGTTAGTTTTGTGATGCCTGGTGCACATTTGTAGGGTGTGTTTGTCCTTATATAATTAATATAGCAATATCATGAGGGTAATTGCAATAAGTCAGTAATTTCACAATTTGAAAATGGTTTCGTACAGATCTTGTAACATCGTCTTGTAAGTGAAAATGTTTGATAAATTATTTTCAATACATTGAGAGTGATTTTTAGATAAAAAAAAAAACTAATATAAAATCGTCTGAGGCCCCTGGTGATTGTGTTGTTCACTTGTTGTTTGTTTGTTTATTTCACAGATTTGTTGGAAAAATATAGATGGGACAGGAATATGAATAATGTCCAAAGGAGAACATCTTGTTGACCACTACTTTGTGTGAATGTTTAGGAAAAAGTAGATATTATTTTAATTGATCATCTTTCTGCAGATTTTAATGTCCATCTTTCAAAAAAAGATTTTACTATTAATATTTCAGCCCACTTGGTTAGTTGGCAGATAAAAAGAAGCTTAGATCACTCTTTATTACGTCTTCTCGACATGCCTGACTACAGTCAAACAGACAGACATGAATTTAGGTTTTGTTGTAGGCACTATCATCAAATAATGAAATAGAACCTAATGTGCCATGTACAGTCAGATCACAATTGGGCCCGGGTTTATCCAAATAGCAAACTTTTGTGTGATATCATCCACCTAACTTCTAAGCTGCCTTCCTCTGTATCATTTGCCATCCGTAGGATCACCCTTTCATTACGCATTAGTATTTTAGTTACTTTTGTCATCTTAATGAGGTTTAAAAGACTGTTAGTTTGGAATCATAGACTATATTTTATCATTTATTTATAAACTGAAATTTACAAGTTGTCTTGAAACTATTATAGTGTAATTCATACTTAATAGGTAAATAATAAATATTATTAAAAAAACGGCACCTAACTACTCACTATGTCAATCTAGATATTCCATATTAGTAAGAATTCCCTCAATATTAATAGGTGGGTTCGGTTATAGTTTAGAAATGGTAGTAGGTAGGTCATATAAATTTGTTTTCTTTGGATATAATGTGTATGTTGTCTTTATTGCTGTCTATATTTTTCTTATAATCTGTGTTCGGTTTGGTTAAATTGTGGTTAAGTTACGGTCACCCGGGGGACTCTGACGTCTAAGGCCCGGTTTAGTGGATCCGACCAGGTCCCATGTGCCAGATTTGTTGTGCCAGAACGCAGTTGTTTATATGAAATTATTGATACTGAGATATTAAAATTTGTGTAAATACTTACGTTGTTTTCGGATTGACTGGACTTTGAACTGCTTAGTTGGTATAGTGGCATCTCTGACTAAGGATCATGAGAAACACAGTTTGTTTCCCAGTTTGGAATTAAACTTTCGGTATTATGCTTACCATACTATAGGAAGCATGTTAAGCCATCAATCCCGGTTACAATAATTGTTAAGCCTGCCAAAATGTTTATCAACTGCGTGATGGATTTAAGTCAAAGATGCAAAACACTATGAACCAAACTAGTCAGTCCGAACTTTTTAATATTACTATTTTGTTAAAACAGAGTAGAGTGAGGAATAGACAGTGACATTTGTCTCCTATTTTATACGTATGCTCCATTTTTTCACGTTTGTCTCGTTACTATTTTTTTTTACTCTATAGTGTAAGGGATATTTTAAAAATAGAAAAAAGTGCAGTGTGATAAAAAAAAAAAAAATGGATGTATGTTTTTATTATTTGTAGAACATACCTTACACTTTAACTTACATTGAAAAGTTCTCATACAGGTTTTTACGTTTATTACATTTGGTCACAATGCAGTTTTGAGGTGCTTATTTTAATAAATGTTGAATCTTTGATATACTGAATGTATAGATCGGCTTTAAATGTCACCCTTTTTTCCTACTCTCTTCAAAATGCAAGAGTCCAAAATTTTGTTACAAAAAATTATACAAATCCGTTCCGAAGTTCAATACATATATGTATAGATTAAAATATAAATATAGCCTTAATTTTTATTATGTTAATTTATTGCCAACATACATGTTTAATTTTACGTTTTTTCCTATTTGTGTTAGTTTTTTTTTAAATTGATTATTGAATAAAGTTTTTGCGGTATGAGATACACAGCAACCTCTGTACATTTTAAACTTTAATTTTAATTTCTATTATACTTTATTTATGAGGTTCCGCATCCTAATTACCCACGCGCTTAGCTCTCGTCCGAGAAAGGCGTGGAAATTAACAACCAAACACAAAACACGCCGGTTTGAGGTCGAGCGCGCTTAATTACAATATCCGAAACACTAAAATTTTCCTTACAAATAATAGTAGCATAACGCCGGAATAGTTATGTAGTGTTTTGTCACTTTTGAACGCTACCGTCAGTTAATGTGTGATAAAACATTGCCCAACTAATCATACTTTATGCAAAGTAAGACTAAATACGTCAAAGTAAAATTGATCAAATAATTTCTCGCAGTAATAAAATAACTTAGGACTTATTGATTCCGTATAAGTACCGTTTTAGTTTGACTTTGTTTTCAGCGTGCAAATCTTACTCGTGGCCATTAAATTTTGCCTATAAATGGAACTATAAAACATCGAATAAACTTTTTGGTTGTGGTTAAAAGCCACGGCTGCAGACAAGACCAGACCAGACCAGAGAAAATTCAGAAATTAAAACTACCCAAATTCCCTCTACCGGTGATCAAACCCGGGACCTCCCACTTATAAACCCACACTGGTCACCATTGCGCCACGGAGATTGACGATATTCAGCGCAGAGTCGTTTTTGTTTACCTTTAGTAGTTAATCAAATAACGAAAAATACAGCTTAACTTACATTCTGACCTCATACTTTTCAAAATGCTACAATTGATAATCGTTCCATAAATTCTTTGATTTTTTTTTTTGTATATAAATATTGTTGAATTATTTTAAAAGAGTTTTGAACTCTAATTAACGATTTCGTGTTCCACTGACAATAAATTGATTATTAAATAACATTACAATTTGAACAGTCATTTATGCTTTAGGCTTATTTAAAAATCTTGAGGACCAATGTTTGTATTAAAAGTAACAAATTATCTGAACTATTAAATGATTTTACGTTGTCCCAATAAATAATTGTTTTCTTTACTTTCGTATTAGGCTGCCACTCTTCTAAAATGTGAAAATAACGCATATATTTTACAAAACTAATATTAAAAATTAGGCGTCAGTACCTAAGAAGAATGTAATTTTATTGTTTTTTTTTTATTGTCGCCACAACTAAGTACAGGTCGATGTGACTCGTAATGTTTAGTGTACGAAAAGTTTTATCAGTTTAAGGTTATCACCGATTGCCAGGGTGTGATTTTCTACCTACGTTTAACGATTTTTTTTTTAATTTTCATATATTTGAATTGACACAATAAAACCAAAGTAGAATATAGTAATTTGTATGGAATTGAAAGAGTGCAATCTAGGTACAATACTTGGAAATAGTATTGTCACTTAATAACGGCCTATCGATTCCATTACTAACTTTCGAGCTATGGAATAGGTAGAAAATCTGACATTACGTGTACACCGTAATTTTGTAGTTGCATTTATTTAAAAATATCAGGCAATTAGGTCATTTAGTAAAAGCGCATTTTCAATACAAACGTGCTTAAAAATAAGTGCTTTATTTTAGTTGCAGAGTCTTGAGTGGGTAGATGCGCAATATAAAATAATTTTTAATTAGATTTTTTTTTAAGCTAGTAGTACAACTGTTTGTATAGTATAATGTTGATTTCTTATTACTATCATTATGTTAGCAATAGGGTGTTATTACACTTATAATTTTGGTGCAGCGGGGACAATTAAGGATTTTTATTATTTCAAATTGACTCAGGATTTAGTCTAGCTTGGGTTATAGGGTTTTAAAAACTGCCATACCTCTTCCAAGTCAACGCTCTTCAATTTAAAACTGCATTGTCACATAGGGGTATTTGTTTCATAACACCCGTATCCCTAACAGGTAAGCCCGCTAACATCTTAGACTGTATTATCACTTACCAGGTGAGATTGCAGTGCATGGCTATCTTGTATTGGAACCAAAATATAATGAGATATAAAATAAATGCAGTACCCAAAAATTATAGTACCATGAAAGTTTCGAAAATTAGCAACACGTTAGCTCCTTTTCTAATTAAAAAAATGAAATTAAGATTTGAATTCGAAAATAACGGTAAAAAAACTTTTCCAAATTTAAACATTCAATAAATACGCTTTGGAGCTAAAAGGAGTTATGTGATGTTGACTAAAAACGATTGTAACTTGCCAATTAAGAAAAGAACTCTTTTGGCTATTATAATATTTATTAAACACCACCAATGGTAGGTAATGGCAAAGTGGCGATGCCCATAAAATAATTACAATCTAGATTTTTTTCTAATTTTCTGATTACTGACTAATTGCTTTCTTCCTAGAGCAAACATTGCTTACATAACGCCGAAGAAAAAAAAATTAAAATGGTCGGGACATTATTGTGTTTTTGCAATACTATCATTAATCATAGTTTGATAAAACCGCGAGGCACAGCTAGTACTTTATTAAAAAAAAAAAAAAAAAAGTGTAATACCCTATTGAATTGATATTCATCAAAGACCAAAATTAGCAAGTGTTAGGTTTTATTGTACATAATAAACTAATCGATTGTTATTTTATGGAGAATCCTCCAGAAACATTGATATAAAAAACTGAAAGATACATCCGAGGGAATACTATTTTCTTGAATACATTTAATACTTGATATGCTTTATGTTACTTGTCGCTTAGTCACCGCACTTGTGTCTTAAATCTAAGTTTACTCACTTGAGCGCATTAATATTTTTGACTAAAAACCGCCAGGACCCTGATTTTGTGACGTCAAATTTGACAGTTATGAAGCGTCAAATTTCAAGTCACAAAATACACCATTTCTTTCTAAATTTTTCATAGTTACGTTACAATTATAAGAATAATGTAAATGGAAATGAGAAATTTAGAAGTGTGTGCACAGAAATGGTACATATATATAATTATTTATAAAATTATACGATACGTTTTGAAGCACGTGTGCCCCGCAAAACTTGAGAAGGTACTTGTGAGCCACATATAGGGGTGCATATTTCCATGAAGTATGTACCTACTGTAACTTTTATATTGAAAGTGTACGTGTACTGTTTTTGTTTGCCCCGTGTTTTTCTAACAATACGTATGCTTAAGTCGTTTAATTTCAGTTTTATTTTTGGGACAGGAAACTTGTAACTGTTTTTGGCATTCCAAAATAGTTTCTTGGTTTTGTATATCAATGATCAGAGTCGTAATTAATTTCTTAAAGACGCTTGTAAAAAAAAAAATATAAATCTTTCACTGATTAATACGGAACGCGGGTCGTTTTGGATTTTTAAGAGATTAATTTGCGTCTCGTAATGAAATTGTTAACTTACATGCAGTCAGGGAGTTGTTATTACTGCTAGAGTGTCCCGCAGCAGTTAGAACTTTTGCACCTTTGAGATATAGAGTATTTTGAAAAAACATGATAGTATCACTAACGTTGTTATTATCAGCAGTATTTACGATATTCTAGACAAAATTGTATATTTAAAAAAATGTTAGCCAATCAGAGACACTGCAGGTAGTTCCCATTTGTTTGAATAGCGTCATCGGAAAAACGGTCTTGAATTTTTTCTACTTCTACTGTATACTTGAATCTGTAGAACTATGTTAGTAGCCCTTCACCCTTTATAACTTCTGAGTGATGTCATGGTTTAAAATGGGATTTAATCTTTCCCCAACTTGACACCATTAATTGATTCCTAATATTTACATGTGGCCAGTTTGATAGTAATAATTAAAGAGTATTCACATATAATATGTAATCTTTGTTCTACAATTCAGTTTAAGACATAAAAACAGTAGATACATTAAGTTCAATGGAATGAATAAGAAAATAATATCTTCTTCATGTTTCCCAAAACAAATGGACGCTAGCCAGCATTGCGATCATAATGACTCTAATCTTCTGTGAAATTCAAAGCTCTAAATTCGGTGACATGGGTGCTTACTACCATCGCTTTTAACAGTATTATTTTAATATTTATGCCTATATTATGGACATCAAAATCACATAAAAATGGCATTTAAAAATAATATTGCTATAAAGGATGAAAGTACCTTAAGAGGGTCATTCTGCTATCTCCATACAAAATTTTGCATTGTTGAAGCGCAACGATTGACAATTGTCGCTGTCAAATAACGCGTTTCGTATGTAGACTACAGGCTGGCAACGTGTTGGAAAAGTTACTGAATCGGATAGCAGGGTATAACTAGGACATGCAATATTTATATTTATCAAATTACATAATTCCTATCGTAATGCGACATGTTAAAAAGAGTTAGAACTTTAAGAGGTCAACAGTTGCGGCTTTTGCAATCATTAAGTAGATCCTCTGTTTGAGATTCTAGAGGTAGTAACATCTCACTGAATCCAGTATACAATAAGCTCTCTGTACTGTTTTATTTTTTATATTCAATATATCCGAATAGTTAAGACCAGATCCACTAAACTGGGGCGTGTAAAAGGCCTTACATGTAAAAGCGCGGATGAGTCCGGGCGCGGAGCTTGTATAGGGAGAGTTGTAACCCGGAGACTGCCTTGTTGGACTCGATCCAAACATTTTGGTAAAATAATATAAAAGCAAAATATATGTGTTTTTATTACGATTTTTATGTTTTATTTCCGTACCAATTCCGTTCCTATATTGCAGATTTCTGAACCGGTCTTATAATGTGAACTATATTTTCATTGCTTTAGAGGGTAAGTTTTAAAATAGTTTCCTTATTTAAAAAAAAATACTTTTTGTGGTAAAATGTAAGGTTTTATCATATTTATTCTCAAAAGCAACAGTTTCAAATATTTTATTATAAGACTGGTGGGAAAATAGGCTATACCTACTGTAATATTTACCTCACTACTCGATAACCGACCTGTCGTTATGATAAAAAAAATAAAAAAATTAAACATAGACAAAAATAGAACCTTTCCTAATCAACGAGATAGAAACAGGCAACATTGCGGAATTCCATGATATACTATGAAAATGAAGCTTAGTTTGTTATAACTCCGCGAAAAGCAGAAGGAGAATGTGTATGATGTAATTTATGATTTCTTTAATGTTTATACTCTACATATATTGCCAAAAAGATCTCCGGCAGAGAACTCACTACGCACGTTTTGACACTGAAGCATCCTAAGGTTGACTTTACAATGAATAAAATTTATGTCAAACACACGTAATTGTCAATGAAGACGCGACTCCGAACAAAACGTACAGGCAACTGGCCTCTGTCATTCCACTCTCAGCACTGGACAGGTTGCTGTCAATCTTGTTTACATTTCTAAAACGTGTTTCCCAAAGACTGAAATAAAGTTAGAAATAAATTTAGAGTTCATCTGCGGTATATTATCTTTATTTCTAAGTTTATGTCGCCAGTTGAATCAATTTTGGTACTGCAAGTGTGACGCTGGAATTCGATTGTCCAAGCAACTGAGAAGTTGAATTGCTGAAAACAGCTTCAGACCACTGCTTCAGAGGCACTCGTATGTCACTTTTGGCGCTTTAAATGAGCATATTTAAACAAGCTAATAACAACTATTTTTTTCTTGGTACATATTCGAAATTAACTTTTCATTAGTTTCACCGATCAATCTCCTCCGTGCCTTCTCCATCTACAAGACATTGGCAAAGTACCTTGTGCCCAGTTCTCACAGACAAAAGCCATAAACAAGAATTGAATTGAGAAAATTTAAGCTTTCATTTATAGAGAGACAGCCAATCTACTGTGTCATTGATTTAATATGTTACTGAACTGTCGTTAAGAGATTTTTAGTTCATTGGGGGTAACATTACGCTCCAATCCCGCAATGAGTATTTCAGGAACACCCCCTATACTTAAGTTGACGGGATCTGTAATTTACCATGTATCCTAAAGGTACTTTATAAAGCAGATATCCGTCAACATTTGTTGTCTCTAGAGAACAAAAGGTGAGGTCTCGTGAACGTCACGAGTACGAGTTATGTTCAAATTCATTCTAAGTATCTCAGAATATTGAATGTTATTGTTCCTAGGCTCTTATTATAGGTTCACTTGTTTGTAAATCCTTCACTTAACTTAAATATCGGTTCTTAGTAGATATTAAGAGCTGGTGAGTAATTTTAGGTTAAATGACGCTCAGTTTGGTTTTCGTCCAGGTCTTTCTACAGACTCTGCGTTCGTGACTCTGAAACATGCTGTGAATTATTACAAGAAGCGCGATACTTCCGTATACGCATGTTTCTTAGATCTTAGTCGTGCGTTTGATCTCGTTAATTATAATATACTGTGGAGAAAAATGTGCGACTCGAACGTACATAGCAGTATTGTTCAGCTAATGAGATACTGGTACGAAAACCAAAAGAACATGGTACTTTGGGGTGACTCAGTATCTACTTAGTGAGTTTAGATTGGAGTGCGGTGTGCGTCAAGGTGGGCTGACCTCTCCGGATCTGTTTAATCTCTACGTCAATAACCTGATCGAGGAGCTAAGTGGCACTGGTATCGGATGCCATATTGGTGGAGTCTGTTTTAACAACTTAAGTTACGCTGATGATATGGTGTTACTTCGTCCCTCAATAAATGGTATTCGAAAATTGTTGCACATCTGTGAGGAGTATGCGAGGAACCACGGTTTAAAATATAATGTTCGAAAATCGGAAATGGTAGTTTTTCGAGCTGGTAAGGGTCCGGAGAGGATTCCACTCGTACTTTTGGATGGAACACCAGTTCAGGTTGTAGAGCAGTTTAAGTATCTAGGTCATATGCTGTCGGGATCCTTGAGCGACGATCTGGATATAGAACGGGAGCGGAGGTCGCTGGCCATTCGGTGTAACATGCTCGCTCGTAGATTCGCTCGGTGCTCTGAGGATGTTAAAATAGCTCTGTTTAAAGCTTATTGTTTAAGTTTTTATACTTCGCAGTTATGGATCAGCTACACCAAAAGATTCTTTAACACCCTCAGAATCCAGTACGACGCGCTCCGCGTTTTGTTAAAAAAGGCGAGGTACTGCAGTGCGTCGGGCATGTTTGCCGATGCCGGAGTACACAATAAGCTCCTTAGAGTCGTCGCTCAGGCATCCCCTGACAGCGTATTTATTAAACATTGGCGAAAAGTGCACCAGATTCCAAACACGAAATAATATAAAATAGTTGGATTTTAATTGAAATTTAATTTATTTTTTAATTGAAATTTAATTGATTGTAATTTTTAATTCAAAATTTTATATAATTTTTTTTTTTTTATATTTCTTTATTAAAATAGGCACATAGATGGCACTTTTGCTGCGTTATTATATACAAAATGTGTACATAGCAGTGAGTAGTGATGGCGATAACTACAATCGTAAACTTAAAACTAAAGCTACGAGGGTTCCAATCGCGCCCTGGTCTAAGCGTACAACAAACTTAGCCGGGTGTTCTTTTTGTTATCACCATCTCACATTGTCATTAGAAAATATTTTATTTATTTTTATAATCCGTCTTATATTTATTTTGTGTTTATTTTTAAAAGCTGTCTTATATTTATTTTGTGTTAAATTTTGTATATGGGTGAAACCCCGACCTGAAATAAAATGATTTTATTTATTATTATTTATTAAAACCAATCATCTAGATATGAAAATGTTGGCACTGTTTACTATCTGGCAATTTAGTTTGGTATTTACGTAGGTATAAAAAAATTACACAAAAAATTTCTTCACCCTCGAGTGGAATTAGGAAGTAAAATAAAACAATTCAAAGTTATTAATAAAATTTATTAATAAAAAATATAATATCATTTGTACACTTAACGTGACGGACAAGGCACTTGCACACTTACATTACATTCAAATATAATTAATGGCACATTTTTCGTTAGTGCTCTACTGTGTTTATAGACCAGAGAAGGTAATGCGAACTTTAACCCTTAGTAGGACAATTACTTCAGAATAAAATTGACCTTATTCACATCATCTAAAGCTTAATTTCATTAACACTTGTAAAGCCAGAAAGGTTGAAACCTTTAGAAAAAACTTCATATCCAGCTACATCGAGTTCAGTTGACTTTGGAGTTATACTCAAGTATAGAGGATCTTAAACAAAATAACTTATTTTATGAGAATTATTTATTTTTGTTAATATATAAGAATTATTTCTAACGAAGTCTTACTTATTTTATCTATAAATCATTTTAGAATGTTGATTATGAATTGAAAGAAAGATAATAATTATCTTATTGATTTACTATTTACTGTGGTTCCTGTCAAACAAAACTTTATGAGTTAAGAAAGTAGGAAATTGAATATTATAATTTGATAGCAAGGTATAACAATAACAACATTGCTTTAACAACTAACTTTACAGTTATTAAAATTCAAATTATATTACAGAATTTTTAATGCTTCAACTTCACTTGACTTGAGAGAAGCTTTGTTAGTTACAATTTTGTTAAATACCTATCTATCTAACTATTAATTATTTTATTTATTATATTAACTAATCATATAAAATACGGGCATTTACAATATCAAACAAGTTTAATAATTATTTAATTTAGAATCTTTGTAGTATAATTAAAAATGACGGGACTATGAAATTCGTGACAGTAACCAACTCAATGGCACGAATTTTCAGTCTACTAGATGGCGTTACTAGTATAATGATTTTCCAAAAAGCTTTTGTGTTATCTGTTACTGGGGAGATTATAACATGATAATTAATACAAAATGCAAGTACCGTTATGAATTATACACGTATGTTCACATAATTGATATCAAGTACGCGACGCAACGAAATTTTTAACGGCCGTTGACGTCAGGTTTTTGTTATTTTAATTTATTTATCACTTGTAAAGTCCAGTGTGTCGTCAAAATTACCGAGCCAAATGTGTAAATTGTGACACCAAGTCAAACTTCGTCACAATTTATGGTCTGGAGTTAAAGACCATACAATAATAAGGATCAATGAACTATGATTAAAACTTTATAATGTAGAGTTACTCTGACAGTTAACTAAACTTGATTCTTACTAGGTAGCAAGTTAGACTTAGAATCAGAAAAATTTATGTTTGAGATACATTATAGTTGCATATATGAAATTTCATACTGATAAATTAAAATATAGGTAAAATTATGCAAATACATAAACAAAAAAAAGTCCCTCCCCATTGAAACAGAGAAGGTTGGCTGGCTGTTAAACATTACCGCTCCTAATTCGAAATGAATTAGGTATAGAGTTTTGTGTCAGCTTATAGACTTCTGGTTACTTCCTAAGAGGATACAAACACTACAACGATACAGAGTGGGTTGGCAGACTTTTAAACATTACCGCTCCTAATTCTAATAGTATGGGGATTTGTTTCAGCTTATAGACTTCTGGTTACTTCCTAAGAGGATACGAACACCCCATCGACATTTGTGTCTGTATCCAACTTGCCGTGTGTAACTTAACATCGACAAGTTCTGAATGTATTCTTGTTGATTGTCGAGTAACGTAATAAAGTTCAACTTTCGTGACGCGATCTTGAATGGTACATTTTAGTTTACATAATAACGCAAGGCATGGCGCAGCAAAGCGGCAAACAGATGGGCACGGCGGTTTTCTTCTCGCTGTGCTTTTCCTTGCTGCGTGAACCGGATTCGTACTCGTACATTCCCCGACCGGACGCGTACGCGCCGCCTCCTTGCATCATCGCCTGAAAAGGTCAATTCACATAAAATACAGACGAAAATACATGAGACGACATCAAACGAGTCGCCGGGATCCGCTGGACACAATCGGCTCAGGGTCGTGGACTTTGAACGCCTTACAAAATACCTATGTCCAGCAGTGAACGTCAATCGGTCAAAGTATGGAGGGTAGAGGTAAGGAGGATCATCTGTGTATATGAAAAAGTGTCGTCAAAATGTATTAAATTAGGATGGCGCCACATTTGCATCAAGGTAACTCTTAAAAGAAGCGCCAAACCAAATATTGTTAGAGTAGGCTTGAAAAATAAACAAGGAAGTAAGGTTATATTTACCACAATATTTTATACAACGTAAGTTGTTGAAATTTTCAATAATTAACTACTTTAGTCGATAATGACATTAATTTTTTTAACTCGGCATACTTCAATTCATCTACGATTGCTACATTCATACCATACCCTGTGCATCCACCAGCGCCATTGTGGAGGATTTTTGAACTGTTATTTAGCGCATACACTGGACACTTTTTCAACTTTTCTCCCATATAAGATGACTCTCCTTACCTCTTCCCTCCATAGGTCAAAGTGAATGATGACATAAAAGACGCTACAGAGTAAAAATGGCGATGCGTCGCCACGGCCTGTGTCGCCACGCCAAAAATCAGGTTTACCCTACGCTTATAGATGTTACACATCAAAAAAAAAATCCTAGTGGATCAACTCTAACTAAAACCACGCTCGTAAGCGTAATACTATCATTAATAGCCTATAAAATTCCACTGCTAGACTAAAGGCAATTTTATTATATAGATATTATTTTGAAAAAAAAAAAAAAAAATTATACCTCTGTTACTTTGTTGTAGGAGAGCTTTGATGAAGAAATAGTTATTATCTGTCCAGTTATTATAGAGTCAATTGGGTACAAACAAAGAAACAAACAAAAAACTTTCCTCTTTGTAATATTAGTATAGAAAAAAGATTTTTTTCTGAAATAAACGTAGCTTAAGTTCCTCCTTATTACATCAGTTACCCGCCAGTAAAAGTCCCGTCAAAATCGGTCCAGCCGTTCTAAATATAAGCCGTAGCAATCAGACAGACAGACAAAAATTGTAAAAATGTTATTTTGGTGTGTGTTCCGTATTATACTCATATACATGTAGTAAAAACCGGTTATTTCAATATTACAAACAGACACTCTAATTTTATTATATGTATAGACAATAAAAGGGGATAAACTTCTCCTATTCCATGTTCCCGAGCTTTAGGAAGAGGACACGTTAATTTATTTTTGTTTCCTGTCTGTACTGGAATACGGTGAAATGTATTTTATATATATGTACATTTCACCTTGTTCACATACCTATAAATATATAATTCACTTTCAATTTTGCGCCATAAAACACAATATCTATGTATTTGAGGTTTTCTTGTTTATTTCCAAAGAGTTGGACATAATAGAAATTGCACAATTCTAACTTAATCTGCAAGCTTAAAGTTAAGAAATAAGTAGAATTCTACTCACAGCGGACTGGTATCCGCCACCGCCAGCGACTACTGGAGTGTCCTTCTTGGCAAAAGGCACGTGTCCAGGCGGGTAGTAGACCGCGGGGCCAGCGACATTCTTGCTACCACCGATCGGTAGCGACGGCTTCTTCGCGGTGTCGTTTTGAGCGTTTTGTGCGTTCTGGCTTAAACTCTCGTGCGTCACTTCCACTTTGCGACGGGTGATGCCGTCCGGTTGGGTGGGGAAACGCTGGAAGCAATCGCCAAATTAATAAAGTTAACTTTGAGAACTAACTTAGAATTAAAGAATTCTTGAAAGCGATATTAAGTCAAAGTCATAAATATTCTTATTCAAGGCCCCATAGATGGCACTTTATGTACCACATAATCTTCTTGAGCTGTATTTTACGCCATTGGTTGCATAAAAAAATTGGTTGTCTGTAAAGTCGGCTTACTGACGATAGTTGAACGTGATAACGTCGTAAGAAAATACTGATGGATGGTTGCATTTTTCAAAAGAAAATTTTAATTTTATTTGTTTGATAGATATTATCGTTTGCTATAAACAATTGACACCACATTCACTTTTCGCTGCATTCATCCTTGCCGAAAACATGTAAATGTATTATTGTATAGAAGCTGTGCACGCGGACGCATCGTTCACTCAAGTAGGAGAGAGACAGATGTCGAACGCGGAGGCCGACTGTGCCTCTTCGACGCTCGTTCCGCGCTCTCGCTTGCACTTCAAGCTTTGAATGGAACGCCTCACAGCGAGGTAACGCCGCATACGTCATGTTTTTTCGAGTGTGCAGGCGGCTCCATCGAAATTTATAAGACGTCACGTCAAAAAATCAAATTCAAAATTCATTTATTTCAAGTAGGCCTAATTTATAAGCACTTTTGAAACGTCAAGTCAGTCTGTTTGTAGTGACTCTACCACCGGTTCGGAAGGCAGATTCCACTGAGAAGAGCCGGCAAGAAACTCGGCAGATTGCTCTTTTCCAACATCATTTTATAGTTTAACAATCTTTAGAATTTTTCTGTTTTGTGAGAGATGAGAGCGGAGTGGCCTGCTTCCAAGCAGCCTTGTCGTTAGGGAATTCATCAATCGTGTAGTAACCACGATTTGTTAAATGTGTTTTAATATATTGTTTAAACTTAGGTAAAGGTAGATCTAATATAACCTTCGGTATCATGTTATGAAAGCATATAATTATTCATCAGTTATCTCAGTACCCATAACACAAGCTATGCTTACTTTGGGGCTAGATGGCGATGTGTATATTGTCGTAGTATATTTATTATTTATTCTATATAACAATTTTTTTTCTTTAGAAATGCGAAGAAACTTTTTCCCCAACCTAATATGAAATAAGCCATGCAATGCTCACCGCTTCGGGGAAGTCCGCGAGCAGGTCGTCTAGTTTCTTGGGCGGTTGCTGCGTGGCTGTGGCGGGCGTGGCGGGGCGCGGGAAGGGCGCGGGGGAGGGGGACAGCGAGCGGTGCGCGGGCGCGGGGGAGGGGAACCGCTGCGCCGAGTTGTGCGTGGAGTAGCTCGACTCGCTGTACTTGTAGCTTGATGGACCCTGCGGAAAGCACTGCGTGAGGAAATCCAGAATCCCAGTTTCTATTGCCAGATTTTCGAAGTTACATTTAGATATTCTTTTGGCGGGAAAAACTATGAGAGTAAATGGTTACGATGCGCGCACACCGTCATAAAAAACCGACACTCTGAAGTTAGCTGGTTTGAAAGTACACCTTCAATTCTCAAAGTCTGCGGGCTCATTCCGGTGATTTAATTGTATCAATTGTTCACGTTGGGGTCTTAAGGTGCTGGAGTGGCGACCCTGCACCGATAAACGCAGCGTAAGTCGCCCCCAACAAGGTGGACAGATAACATCAGGCGAGTCGCTGGGAGCCGCTGGAGGACTCCCTTTTTTTTTTTTTTTTTTTTAAACGAGGAGGAAAAAATCCCTTCGGACTTCTGCCTTATGGCAGGGCATGTCCGACTTGCACGGACTAAAACAACCCCCCCTATCTGCCAGGTCTGCACGGAACCGCTGGGCATTACTTCATGCCGACCTTCTTTAAGTGTTTTCTCTCTTTTCCTTCTCATCTCTTTCTCGTTTCTCTCTCCTCACCATAATGCTTCTTAGCATTTGTGCATATTTTTGCCATTCCTCTTCACTGGAGAACTCCCTGTGGAACTCCCTACGAAAGACTTATGTCCAGCAGTGAACGTCGATTGGTTGATATGACGATGATGATGAAAAGTATACGTACATATGGGCCGTGTCCATTGTGCGGGTCGTTGGGAACTACGGGATGCAGAGTGGTGGGCGCGGGCTGTGGATACAGCACGCGGTCACTCGTTACCTCTGTTGGAGAAATTCAACTTGTGACTAAGTGCTACCAAGTATACACATACTATATATAAAAAGAATATTTCGGTAACTTTCGTAAAGCTGTTTTTAGTGGTGTTCTACTGAGAGTTTATTATTTTGACGCAAATATACACAAGTTAACTTTGTTTTTCAGCAGAAATAATGTTAATTTTTTTCTTTTATCATCTTGAATTTTCTAGTAAGTTGTAATAAAAAATTTGAAAAATCCAAAAGTGCACGCCTCATAGCGGCCATTAACATTAAAAAAAAAAAAAAACAATCCTAAAACAAAAACTCAAGTTTTTAAAAATGAAATAAATAAAATGAATATCTTTATGTCTCGCGCGATTTTATGAGACGAAATGTACAAAGCGCATGCGCGAATCTTGATATTTTTAGTTTTTGATAAATTATAATTAAACGACAGTACTTAGAACGCTAATATTAACTAGGAATGAATCAGCACAGTGCATTACTTTATATAATAAAAAAATAAATATTCCGGTAAGATAATTTTTTCGTCCAATTTCTCTGCCACATACACGGATCCGTAAACACAGACACACTGACGTCCAAGAATGATTAGTTTTATTATTATATTGAACAAGAATAATTGCTTATAAAATATATAGCATATGTGCTAGACAGATTAATTATTTAACTTGATGTTAGTGCACTCATGTTATCCTGTAAGTGTTATACTAATAAAAAAAACATCATTTAAGTTTTGAAAGACTGGGTTTTTTGACATGTCGAGAGTCATTTTGGCATCACCTCACGCTCCGCTTACGAGGCGTGCAATAGTTAAAATAGGTGCATATCAGAAAAATGACTATAAAAGTGTTAATATATGTTTAATAAATTCTTATTTTCGACAATAATGATCCGACCTTTAAAATTGAGGTTTGATATTAAATTAAATCAAATAAAATGGGCCCCCAATTCTCGAGTGAAACCATATTTACCACGGACGCTTTGTGCTAAGTAAAAGTAAGCGATTTATTAATTTTATGTAGTTTAAAGTCGAAGTCAAAGTCAGTATGTAATTTACGTTGGTATGTTAAGTTACAATAAACATGTATGGTATGTTAAAAAAAATAAGTGCCAAGCGCGAGTCGGAATGGCGCACAAAAGGTTTGTACCATTGTCTATAAAAACAGTAAAAAAAAACATGTCTTTTGTATGGGAGGATTCTTTAATTTTTTTTCATTCTGATTTTTGGTACTTGTTTTAGCAGCAAACTAATAAATCATCTGTGAAAATTTCAACTGTATTCGGTTCAGCCTGATGGATAGACCGACGGACGCACAGCGGAGTCTTAGTAATATTTATTTATTTGTTTATAGTAAGAACACATACATTAGTTATACATTTAACCCTGAGTGGGTTAAATGTATAACTACAGCCAAGGTTTTACAAATTAATTTATAAAAACGTAAAATTATTTATCAAAAAGAAAAAATGGCGTATGTTGAGGTGTTTTTTAGACTCCTAACTAGATATCTGTGTCAAAGATATCGTTATAAATCTACCACGACAAAATTAGTTTAATTTTGGTAATTTAGCATTTAGTTAAAAAAAATATAAATTTCAAATGCATATAAAAATTTTGGGAACATATAAAAAAACAATTCAAGTAATTTTTAGACGCCCACTAAATTGTGTATGACATGTTAGGGTTCCGTTTTACCATAAGAACTTTTTTCACCCTCCAGCTTTTATCATCAGTGGTTGGTAGGCGGCTTACCATCGGTAGCGTGCGTGCGGTATTGCAGCCGCGTATTGCAGTGGGAACAGTACTGGCAGCCGCCGGCGGGGGGTGCGGGGTGGGGGGGCGCCGCCACCAGCTTCACGGGCGTCGACGTGTTTGATATCGTTGTGCTACTGGAAAGTAGTTAACCCGTAAACCATAACTGTCCACTGTTGGACTAAAATTGGACTATAGTCCTCTCCATTCGGGATCGTTTGGCCGCCATCATCACGCAGGACAGACTGTGGATCGCAGTATCTTCTTCTTAGTTATTTTTAAATTGTAATAAATAAATAAATAAAAATAAATATACTACGACAATACACACATCGCCATCTAGTCCCAAAGTAAGCGTGGCTTGTTTTATGGGTACTAAGATAACTGATGAATATTTTTTATGAATAATATACATAAATACTTATAGTATATAGACACCCAGACACTGAAAACATTCATGTTCATCACACAAATATTGTACAGTTGTGGGAATCGAACCCACGGCCTTGGACTCAGAGAGCAGGGTCGCTGCCCACTGCGCCAATCGGCCGTCAAATAATAACATTTATTTAAATGCCATCGCAACGCTAAATCGCTTAGCGGCACGTCGGTAGGGTGGTTCTGTTTGCTTCACCTCATTTGACCTTAAAAGTGAAAACAGCTGATGTTATGGTTGACACTGCGTAATTTATATGAAAACGTTGCCAATAAAAAACTGTCCAAGGAAAAAGATTTTCGCCATCATGAATACATTAACACCCCGTCGGCTTTCAACCCCTACCCTAATAACCTTGTATAATACTCACTCGTGCAGAACGTGTTCGTTGTGCGTGTGAGTGTGCGAGTGTGAGTGTTCGGGGATGGGCACGGTGGTCGGGTCCTGGTCGGCCGGTATTTCGTACGTGTAGGTCTTGACCGTGGTGGTCACTTTGTTCATGGCGCCCGGTCTTGACAGCTGGAAGGAAGACATTTTTTATTACACTAATGATAATGTATTTTTATTATATTATGTATTATTTTATTTGTGTAATCTAGTTTAAGTATTAGTATGTAGTTATTAGTATGTTTTTTAAAAAACTACAGTACGTTATCCTTTTGTTTTCCTTATCCTAAGGTTGCCTGGAAGAGATCGCTACAAAGAGCCCATCCGAGTTGGATCCGGCGGTTCACCTCCTTCTATATTATAAGTATTTATGTGTATATAATTCATAAATATATTCATCAGTCATCTTAGTACCCATAACACAAGCTACGCTTACTTTGGGGCAAGATGGCGATGTGTGTATTGCGTAGTATATTTATTTGTATATATACACATACCTCTTTTCTTGAGCTGTGTTTTACGCCATTGGTCGCATTGAAGAGATCGCTATGTAGCCATAATGCCAGCAAAATGTATACATTGTGCGAATTTACATTTTCCTTGTATTTTTATCACAGAATTAAGAATATACAGAAACCGTATACAAGACTAATATTGAAGCATCGATAACCACTCCACTTTAGTAGTATTTCACGAATAGGTAAGTCACTTTATTTAAGTTGAAAGTAATTATTTTACGTCTAATTTGTCTAACGTTTACTATTTACATACATATACCGTATATTCTTAACACAGAGTTAAGAATATACAGAAACCGTGTACAAGACTAAAATTGAAGCATCAAAAACCACTCCACTTTAGTAGTGTTTCACAAACAGAATTTAATATTTTGAAAATTAAGCTTAATTTGCTATACTCCGCGAAAAGCAGGAGAATCTGTGTGGTGTAATTTATAATTTCTTCAATCCTTATACTCCACACCAAACAGATCTTTGGCAATGTACGCTTCGCTCCGAAACCAGAGCATCCTCAGGAGATGTTGACTTTACAATGAATAATTGTTAACATACTTTAAGCAGTTGTCACTCATTATGTTACCTCTAATGTTCTTAACGTTTACCATAAAATGGGGAAAATGGGAAAGTTTTAGAGCTAGCAACATTCTGAAGTTTTAGAGCTAGCAACATTCTGAAGTTTTAGAGCTAGCCACATTCTGAAGTTTTAGAGCTAGCAACATTCTGAAGTTTTAGAGCTAGCCACATTCTGAAGTTTTAGAGCTAGCAACATTCTGAAATTTTAGAGCTAGCCACATTCTGAAGTTTTAGAGCTAGCCACATTCTGAAGTTTTAGAGCTAGCAACATTCTGAAGTTTTAGAGCTAGCAACATTCTGAAGTTTTAGAGCTAGCAACATTCTGAAGTTTTAGAGCTAGCAACATTCTGAAGTTTTAGAGCTAGCAACATTCTGAAGTTTTAGAGCTAGCAACATTCTGAAGTTTTAGAGCTAGCAACATTCTGAAGTTTTAGAGCTAGCAACATTCTGTGGGTGCGAAGAGACGTGCGCGGGGCGTTTATACTGCATACAATAATGGCTGAATGAGGCATTTAGGGCACTGATAGGTTTTGAATGATGATACTCACAGTGCCAGTGGTCGGTGGCTCGTGGCAGTGTGAGCAGATGGTGGGTGGCACCGCTTGTGGTATGGCGGGAGACACCTGGGATGGTACCACGCGGGATTCTGTAACAACGGATAATAATAAAATAAAATAAAAAAGCCATCACAAATACATTAAATTTACATTGACTGTAAATTCTATTTTATAAAAAATATAGAGATAAGTTTACATTTACTTGTAACAACATTTGTAACAGTTGTAACAGCGAATATCATTTCTTATATATTATATATTGTAATTTCTTATTTTGTCTATTTAATTTATTTTTTAATTTTATTTTTATATTGCATTTTTAATTTGTCGGCCGACTGGCGCAATGGGCTGCGACCCTGCTTTCTGAGTCCAAGGCCGTGGGTTCGATTCTCAGTACTGGAAAATGTTTGTGTGACGAGCATGAATGTTTTTCAGTGTCTGGGTGTTTATAGGTAAATTATAAGTATTTTATTCATAAAAATATTCTTCAGTCTAAAAATAAGAAAAAAAAAAGTAATAATCGACGGATGGCAGATGTTTCACCTGATGGTAAATGGAAAACTATCGCCTTTAAACAGCACTTCACAGAGCATGCAAGGAGCACGTCCTGTGTCTATCAACCTGAGGCGTAGGTGTTAAGCCTCATCAGTGGCGTGCACTTCACATATGCACAAACGCACTGCCTAACCTACAGATTTCATAGAACTTGTATAGAAGGGGAATTTTTCATTTTTTATTGAATCCTCCTGCTTTATGCCTACCCTAGTCAAAACAGCATGCACGCCACTAAACCTCTTGTGCCAATAACTACACCGGCAACCGGTTCTTCAGAACGGAACACATTATTGCAACCAGTGGCGTGCACAGAGTCTTCGACCAGGGTATGCATAAAGCAGGAAAATGGCATAAAAATGGAAAAAGTCCCCTACAATAAGAGTTGTAAAAAAATAATTTGGGTACGCAGTGCTTCTGTGTATGTATGAAGTGCACGCAACAATGCTGCTTAGCGGCAGAAATAAACAAGGCGATAGTACTTCCCCGCTGTCAAGAAAAGCTCTACTGAAACTAAATACTCAGTAAAATTACCGGTTTTCTCCTCCCTATACACCTCTTTTCTAACTTCGGCAGCTCGTGTGATTGTGGGTGGTGGGCTCGAGCCCCATGACGATGATTCCAGCCTTTCTTCATGCTTCAGAGTCGAGTAGCCGCTAGAGGGCGCTTTCGCTGGAATACTGGAACAAGATAGACAAAACTGTTATCAATACAAATAAATTAAACAGTCTGACTTTAGCAGCGGCGATAGCCCAGTGGTTAGGACTCCGATTTCATTTTCATGGGACAAACTTCGATCGCCGAAACGCATCTCTAGATTTTCGGAGTTATGTGCGTTTCAAGGGGACGGCTGATTGCCGTAGAGTGCAGCGACCATGATACTGAGCGCGAGGCTTTGGGTTCGATTCCCACAACTTTAAGATGTTTTTGTGATGAACATGAATGTTTTTCAGTGTCTGAGTATTTATCTGTACAGTATTTATGTATATCTATATTCTATATATAAAAAAGATAAAGTGTGTGGGTATGTTCCGTATAGGCTCCGAAACGGCTGGACCGATTCCAATGAAACTTTCAGGGAATCTTCGGATTGACCTGGCGAGTAATCCTGTAAAGTTTGGTGAGCACTCCTATTTTCGAACTGTCAAACTGTCATATACAGCTTTTATTTACTATGATGATATTCTATGGTTGGGTGTACATGGGTGTAGATAATGATCTTCACCCGTACGAGAAGAGAATAGAAGAGAATGAATACTAGAGAAATAAATGATTTAATATATTATGAGACTTAAATTAAAAATGTAATGATGTAACTTTATTGTTTAAATAAAATAAAGCAAAATCTAGCCCGGCGAAGCGGGCTGGGTACGCTAAATATTAACGTACGCTAGCTATTGATAAAAATACTCATCAGTCATCTTAGTACCCATATCACAACCTACGCTTTCTTTGGGGCTAGATGGCGATGTGTGTATTGTCATAGTATATTTATTATCGAGCCTTCAAATATCACTTACTTAACAGTGAAGGAAAACATCGTGGGGAAACCTGCATGCCTAAGAATTCTCCAAATGTTGTCAAAGGCGTGTTACATTTGGTCAGCAGTGGCGTGCACTTCGTACATGCACAAAAGCACTCCATACCCTAAAAATGAAATATAGAAGATTTTTACCATTTTATACAATTTTTCTGCTGTACGCATACCCTGGTAAGAAATCCAGTGCACGCCACTGTTTGGCAGGGTAGTATACCACTGGCTCAGTGGTACGTGGGTGAATTAATTTAAAAGTTTTATCAACTCACCCCCTCCTATAGTCGAATGAGGTACTTTCAGCAGTGTCTGATGCGTAGCCACCTGATGAAAAAAAACATTATTCATTTCTTTATTACGTAATAACAGAAGTGGGATAATAAACAAGAGAAGACTCGGACAAGGAATCGCACATCTCTATAAGATATCCCTTACCAGTGTTCCTAGAGTGTGGGAGGAATGGAGTGGGAAGGAAAATAGGTTCAACATGTAAACGAAAAAGTGAACATATTCATTATTCACATTTGATAAATATAAATAATAAATAAATATACTACGACAATACACACATCGCCATCTAGCCCGAATTTAAGCGTAGCTATTGTTATGGGCACTAAGATGACTGATGAATATTTTTTATTAATAATATACATAAATACTTATAATATACATATAAACACCCAGACACTGAAAAACATTCATGCTCATCACACAAACATTTTCCAGTTGTGGGAATCGAACCCACGGCCTTGGACTCAGAAAGCAGGGTAGCTGCAAAACTGCGCCAATCGGCCGTTAAATAGAATAATAATTGAAAGTTAGATCAGCGCATGTCAAGATAACCTTGTCATTGAATATGAATGTCGCAATCGTCAGAAGATTTATTAATAATTAATTTATTACAAAAGTAATAAATAAGCAAGTATATTTAGAGATTTTCAAAAAACTTTGCAATTTAAAATATATTTTTTTTTAACTTTCAATTTATTTCTTTCAAATTATCAACTTTGCTTAAAAATATTGGAAATAAATAATCCCAATTGCTTATTATATTTGCCACTAGCTGGCGTTTAAGTCAAGAAGCGTAGTGTATATGAGATATACATACTTACGACCAATTCAAATTATTATTTTTAAATAGCGGAAACTACACAGACGCCTGACGTAAGCGTTACTTCCGTCAGAAAAAAATCTGAGTTACTCGCCTAAAGATGTTTTACTTCAAAAATCCCCAAAAAACCGGTTCAAAGATACTATATGCACGCCTATTATATCTATCGCAGGCACCAATGAAACCGATGAAGTAATTTTTTTTTTCCATTGCATACTTTGAGTTGATGGTGACCACATAAAACTAAAGCTAGAAGGAGAAACGCCTCCTGGTCTAAGAAGTTAACAATAAACGTAGCCGATTTGTCTTACTTATCGAACATCTGACAGTCCTTTTTAGTTCAATCAAATCAAATACACTTTATTGTAGACCAAAGACAAAGCAATAAAAAAAAACACAATTGAAAGAAAGAAAGAAAAGGTACTGTAGGAGGCCTTATCGCTTAAAAGCTATCTCTACCAGGCAACCTGCCTATGTAAATGAAGTTAAGAACAAGTATGTAAGGATGTACACAAAATAATATTTAAATAATAAACATTAGTTACCAAAATAGATAAATAATAATAAATTAAATTAAGTATACTTACTTCATATACGTACACATATAATATAAAAAATATAATATGAAGAAAAAAAAGGAAACTTACTCTTGTAAAGCTGTCGTTCTTGGTCCTTCTGCAAGTCGTCTAGAAGAGAATCTAGTTCGTCCACGTTCTGCGTCAGTTCCTTAGTCACTTTAGAGCTCTTTACTTTTGAGTATCCTGTTGAAGAAAGATTGAATATATATAGAGTAGGTGTACAACATGTAACCGAATTACGAAATACTGTTTCGTAATTCTGATTAATTCTCCTTCTATACAAGTTGTATACAATTTTTAGGGTAGGCAGTGCATTTGTGCATTAGTGAAGTGCACGCCACTGGTTGAAGAGTGCATAAGTATATTTCATAAAGAATCAAAAATATTTTGATTTAATGGAAGCAAATTTATTTTTCCATACAAACTAATGCATAACAATCTAATTATTTTCTTATGACAACCCTATTGAAGATAAAAGACCGACACGCGCATAGTACCTACGCTACGCGATGTGTACCTAATAAAGGCACAGGGGACACTTATTTTAATTTTGCATGTGATATCAGGGCTGTATCTGATTTCTCTCAGTAAAAACTATGGCAGTGCTTTACTCGAAAAATATTAGCATTTCGATTTCACACATAAGTCTCAAAGACAGTAAAAAATGTAATGTTGAAGGTTTTTGATAAAAGCCATCAGACTTTCTGCCTCTTTGGAACGAATAATACCTCTCGTTATTTGCCGAACTAACGAAAAAGGCGACTTTCTATGTTTTGCTTTTAAGACACAGCTTTAGACTTGTCTTGCATCACCAAATAAAAAGCCAGAGCAGTTTCCGAAAAAAGCGAGTAATAATTAAAAAAATAAATAAGAGAAAAATAATAATTAACTAATATACTAGCTCCTATTGCAGAGGCAGGACTAATCTTTTTTTTATAGTTAAATTGACGGACCAAGCAGAAGAAGCGAAGCAAGGCGAAGGCGGGAACACAGCATTGTAACAATACTGCTTGAGCGGCAGAAATAAGCATGGCGATAGAAATTCCCCGGACGAGCTCTGTCTCAAAATGTCTACTACTACCGAAACTCACCTGAAACTTACTTTTAGGGAAATGTCAAAAAGTCGCCTGTTTTATTAGCATGGCATATAACTTCAATGTTCAACGGTCTTTTGAAATCTGTAGAAGAATAAAAGCTCACCTGGAGTTGCGCTAGTGGTTTCGTAGTTGTAGGTTCTGGTGCCGGAGCCAATCGCCGGCAGCTCTCTCTCCTCACGCTCGTAGTAGTACGTGCTCTCTGATGCTTTCGGAATGCCCTTCGGTGGGATTGTGAATTCCTGGAAGGGTTGTATCGAAATAATGGCAAAAGTTAAGTACCACATTACAGTAAATAAAGTAATTCTATGCAATAATGGAAAGCGTTCGGTGAGGATGACGCGAGTTCTATGATTTTTGATCCACCCAAGAACTACTTACAAAAGAAGTTTTCACTTCAGAAATAGAACAAGTGTTTTTTATTTATAGTTTGAATTTTCAAAACGTCAAAAATAGAACAAGTATTTTATATGTTTAGGTTGTATCTTCAAAACTTCAAAAATAGAACAAGTATTTTATACGTATAGATTGTATCTACAAAACCTCAAAAGAGTAAGCTTACCTCAACGGTATGTAAGTCCTTCCTATCGTACTTCCCGGAGGGGTGTTTCTCCTCCTTGTACTCGTAGTGGTACTCCCTCGCCCCTCCACCCCCACTTCTGCCCAGAGAGTCTAGCTTACTGCCTTTCGGAATCAGTTCGGATTTTATCATATCTGTAATTAATGTTAAAATTTCTGAGGATGTATGGATTTATGGTTTCACAGATGTATGGAGGTTTGTTACCCTTGACGTTTCAAAAGTGCTTATATTATGCCTACTTGAAATAAATAAATTTTGATTTTTTTTTTACCCAATCAAGCCAAATCTGTCTCCGTAATTCGGTTACAAGTTGTAAAAGGCCGTAGCGTGCACTGCTGTATAATAGAAGTTGCGGTATAAGGTAATGCTGCTACTACATCAAATGGTACATACCAAATTGTTCGTCTGTGTACGGCACGTTGCCCCTGGAGCTGGAGTACTCCTTATACTCTTTGTGCTTGCTGTACGATTTGGTTGCCATCGTGGACTTGCTGTGTTACCTGAAACAATTAATACCCAGCTGTAAATTCAAAAAATCAAATTCAAAATTTCTTTATTCATGTACGCCTATCACAGGCACTTATGAAGCGTTATACATATATGTTATCATAATTGTAAGGGGATGGTGATACCTTCGTTCGCCAACTTAAACCTAAAGCTACGAGGTTTCTAAACGCGCCATGGTCTAAGAAGAGCCCACAAAAACTTAGCCGGGTAATTTTTTTTTGTAATCACCATCTCACAGTTAATTTATATTAAGTTATGAAGTAAGAGCAATTCACACCGACGCCTATAATAACTATTTTATAAATTGTAGGCCTGAAATTTATAAAATATTGAATATTAATATTTTAATATACTACCACAGTACACACACCGCCATCTAGTCCCAAAGTAAGCGTAGCTTGTGTTATGGGTACTAAGATAACTAATGAATATTTTATAAATAATATACATAAATACTTAAAATATACATATAAACACCCAGACACTGAAAAATATTCATGTTCATCACACAAACATTTTCCAGTTGTGGGAATCGAACCCACGGCCTTGGACTCAGAAAGCAGGGTCGCTGCCCACAGCGCCAATCGGCCATCATAATAATATCTATGTTAGACAGCCGGTTGGCGCAGTGGGCAGCGACCCTGCTTTCTGCATCTAAGACCGTGAGTCCAATTCCCACAACTGGAAAAATGTTTGTGAAATGAACGTGAAGGTTCTTCAGTGTCTGGGTGTTTATCTGTATATTACAAGTTTTTATATGTATTATATTCATATAAATATTCATCAGCTCTCTTAGTACCCATACACAAGATACACAGGCGACGCGACGTGTGTATTGTCGTAGTATATTTGTTTATTTATAATGGATAGGACAAAACACTTTCTAAATCGTGTTCATCGGTTTCGGCCGCTGCTAGATACCTCTTTACAGATAAAACTGTATAGATGGATTTTAGAAAAGCGTTCGAAAGAACGAAATCTAAACTGGTTCAGATAGGTACTTAGTAAACGCAAGTCACGAGTAAGTACTATTCAAGGAAGCAATGCTATTTTGCACCATTAGGCATCCCACGCGCTTGACTGGCGCCTGGGTGACCACATTTCTCGACTAGTTAAAGTAGATTTACAGTTACAGTAAATTTATAAAGTGGGTAAATAATTAAACTCTTGATGACTATAAATTCATATTTTGCCAGATATTTATGTTCATGACATTGAGTTGGTTGGTATTTTGATATAAAAACGACTGCATTATCGATGCACCTCAGCAGTCCGACACCCCAAACCCCTAGTGGTCGAGGCGTCCACTTATACCCCCGTCCCCAACGTCGAGCCAAAGCGGCGACGTCCGAAGAATGTCCTTGACGACCCTGACGATAAAATAACTACCGACAACGTGTCCCAACAACACACACACACGCAACATACACAGCGTCTTCGCCGGCGAAGACGAGGGCCCCGATTTCTGACGTCATCCGGACGTGGATCCTTACCACGGTCACGGGGGCGTTCGGACTAAACAATGATTAGTCCAAAAGTCCACCAACAGTCAGATTAACGACGAACCGAGCCGAGGTCCAAGTCCTCGCAGGAGGCACCCTCGGGTCGACGTCTCCCCACTCTCCCCCCCGATGTCGTCGAGCCCTGGGGCTCTTCTCATGGCGAGCTTTCGCGCTCGCCCCACTCCCCCGGTGATGCCGTAGCAACCCCTCAGGTGGGTATCGGCAAGTGTCCTTCCGAAAAAGCAAAAAAAAAAGATGCACCTCAGTCCTACATGGACTCGAACGAAGCAAAGATACCTCCCGGTGTCTTGGTCGTTTATCAATACTCATTATTGCATTGCAACAAGGCCTGCTTGGCGGCGGAAATATGGCGAATAATGGCGGTAGTACTTCAATTCAATTCAATACTTTTATTTGCATAAAACATAGTTGGTATACATTGACGGCCGATTGGCGCAGTGGGCAGCGACCCTGCTTTCTGTGTCCAAGGCCGTGGGTTCGATTCCCACAACTGGCAAATGTTTGTGTGATAAACAGGAATGTTTCTCAGTGTCTGGGTGTTTATATTTATAGTATAAGTATTTATGTATGCTATTCATAAAAATATTCATCAGTCATCTTAGTACTCATAACACAAGCTACGCTTACTTTAGGGCTAGATGGCTATGTGTGTATTGTCGTAGTATATTTACTATTATTATTATTACACATGTTTAGTCTTAATCTGTAATGCAAAATCTATCTTGTTACACTTCATCTGTATGTTCTGTTCTGCTATATCGCTATCACATTTTTCGCGCTTTTTCGATCATATCTCGAAACTTGTTTTTTTTAACACGCTTTTATTAGCTTCACCTGTATGTTTGTATGTATGTATGTTTGTAACAGACTTCTTTGGACGCTATTTTGACCCACTTTAAACGGTCAGATTTCGTTCAAACTTTGTAGACATATCGAGGACCGATGACAATACACTAATTTGAGCAGATTATTCCAATTTTAAATATAAAAAAATTGTCTTTAGCATTTGGACGGCCGCAGCAGTACGGCCTTAACCCCTTCTCATTGTGGGAGGAGCCCCGTGCTCTGTAGTGGGGCGGTAATGGGTTGATATGATGATGATTGCCCTTTTTGTGCGTTTCAATTTAAGCAATTTAAATACAAATTAAACTGTGAAGGAAAAACATCGTGAGGAAACCTGCATGCCTGAGAGTTCTCCATAAAGTTTTCAAAGTTATGTGAAGCAGCCAATCAGCACTAGGTCAGCGTGGGGAGTATAATTCTACTAAACCCTTCTCAATTTGTGAGGAAACCCGTTTTCTTTGGGCCTTTTCTAGGTTATTTGACAACCACTTGCCAGATGCGCTGAAACTTTTACCTGTTGCACGTTTCAAATCAGTTTTATATGATAAACTTTTGGAGAGACTTCATTATCACATCAACGACTACCTAAATGGAAAATTATTGTAATTATAGACATTCATAAATTCATTTTATTAAGTATTAATTTTTTATTTAATCTGATATCTTCATTTTCTTTTTTGTTTGTGTTTTTACTTTTAATTAATTATTTAAATGTGACTTGTTATTTAATGTAGAAAATTGATATAATCATTAATATTCACGCCAATCTTTGCAGGAGATGTGACACTCATAAAATGTAATTAACACCTATGTAAACATGTTGCATGTACCATATTCAAGCAAAATATTAAAATTATTGATTGATTGATTGCAAATTGCTTTAGTGATAGTATAGACGTCTTCAGCGATAACATACCTAGTGTTATGCTTAAGTTAAGAAACAGTAATAATTGCTTATAAGTTATTTTATTTCCACAATATTTTTGTTTTTTTTTTCGTTTTTCTTGTCTTAGTCATTTAGATTTTTTTTTTAAGCTCTTTACAGCAGCCTTGTGTACCCTCGGATTTGCATGCTATGTTCGCATCGAGAAGGCACAATTGAAAACACATGCCAAATAGTGCTAAAGTTTATATTTCCTTGCGGGGGTTCGAACATCCCTCTAAATAAGCCCAAGTCTGAACAACTGGGCTCACTATTACCGCTTGATTGCAAAAGTACCTTTTTACAACGTATGGGTGGCAACCCTAAAAGGTATAGACAAGGCACAAGTAATACAAAAAATAATAAATTATGTTTACCATTTGAACAGCTGCATTCACCAAAATTGGTAACAAGTCAGTAACGAGTTGCGACGCGGTTGTGTTACCTTACGTTACTGTGTCATGGTTACCAGACTAAATAATAATAAGATAAGTATTTTATATCTGATAAACGAGTACCGAGAGGTATCTTTGCATCGTTCGAGTCCATGAAGGACTGAGGTGCATCGATAATGCAGTCGTATTTATATCAAAATACCCACCAACTCAATGTCATGTACATTGGTTATTAATTATTTACCCACTTTATAAAATAACTGTAACATATCCTTTATTTTTATGAAAGCGGTGATAGACTAGTGGTAACAGCTTCGGCCTCCCTTTCGAAGTAACCAAGTTCGATACCCTGTTCGCAATTATGTGTGTTTTTAATTAAGGAATTTTATAATATCACTTGCTTTAACGGTGAAGGAAACATCGTTTGGAAACCTGGATGTCTGAGACTTCTCCATAACGTTCCCAAAGGTGTGTAAAGTCTACTCAAAACCCTCGTAATTATGAGTGGGGACCAGTGCCCTGTAGTGGGCCAGAAGTGGGCCAGAAGTCGGCTCATAATGATTATGATGGTAAAGATAACGGCAATCAGTTGATTTTAACGATGACCCCTGCTGGATACAGTAAAGCAGAAATGGGGGACCTGGATCAAACTGGATCCGGTTTTCCCTATTTTTCGACTCGTTTTTCTTATAGGATATCATAGAATCAGTTTAAAGTTCCTAATATTATAAAGAGTTTGTTTGGTAGACCGCGCTAATCCCATGAAATGGTTCGGATTGAATTTTTTTTTTTGTGTATATTAATGCCATAATTAATGTCTACTAGTCAAGCCCTTTCATTTAATACCTATATTGAGGGAGTTGTGAAAAGTATGTAATTCGCCATTTTGAGGCGTCGGCCATGTTGGACCAATTTTAATGAAACTATGGAGGGTAGAGGTAAGGAGAGTCATCTTATATGGGAGAAAAGTTGAAAAAGTGTCCAGTGTATGCGCTAAATAACAGTTCAAAAATCCTCCACAATGGCGCTGGTGGATGCACAGGGTATGGTATGAATGTAGCAATCGTAGATGAATTGAAGTATGCCGAGTTAAAAAATTTGATGTCATTATCGACTAAAGTAGTTAATTATTGAGAATTTCAACAACTTACGTTGTACAAAATATTGTGGTAAATATAACCTTACTTCCTTGTATCTCCATACTTCCTTGTTTATTTTGCAAGCCTACTCTAACAATATTTATATTTGGCGCTTCTTTTAAGAGTTACCCTGATGCAAATGTGGCGCCATCCTAATTTAATACATTTTGACGACACTTTTTCATATACACAGATGACTCTCCTTACCTCTACCCTCCATAAATGAAACGTAGCTAATAACAAAATCAAAATTGGTTCATACGTTCGAGAAATACGATACCGCAGACAACAATACACAGACAGACACCGGTCACCGACACACCTCAAACTAATAGCACCCGGTGGTTTTTCGTGGGTGGTTAAAAATAGTCTTTACTTAGGTAATATTTCTTGTACCAAAAATTCGTTTGTCCAAAAATGGTAAAACTAAGTCCAAACAAACCGTTCCAACACGGTGACGTGATGTTTCCTGCAAAAGCGTCAAAACTATTTTTTTATGGCCAACGCGACCTCACCTTTTGTATGCAAATTCCTATTTGACCAATTGTTATATATTCTTCCGAATATGTAAGTAGGTAACATTACCAATAAATACTAATAGTTCAAATTTATACCTAACACCTCGGCTGGGATAGAAATATGTTTGTTTTTGTCAATCTCCATGGCGCAGTGGTGAGCACTTAAAAATGGAAGGTCCCGGATTCGATTCCCGTCAGGAGCGTTTTGGGATTTTATATTTTCCGAATTTTCTCTGGTGATAGCCATAGGCTGTGGCTAGTCACCAACAACAAAAAACACGTGCCGCCAAGCTATTCAGCGTCCCTAATACTCCGTACGCCCCATACTCATAACAGGTTAGTTATTTATTAGTTACCATATTTTTTTAGCATCATCTCTTTCCGTCAGGTTACAGTTAACTTTACTTCTAGTAAAATAAAAAAATATAGCCTATAATTTATTTACAACTTTAGTTGATAAATGAAAAGAAAAATACTCGACTAGTCCCGCCATCTATCCTAAACACAAATAACTATTCAGGCGGTATACGCGAAACGTATCGGATCCTAACTCGCGCTATTGAAGTTTTTTAAAATTCGCTACATATATACGCCCAGTAAACTTTAACCTGCGGGATCACCCACCTCGAGGTAAGCCAGTTGCCAAGCTGGTCTAAGTTGGCAAAACATTTAGATGAGACGTAACAGTCTACCATTCAATAATATATACACTTGAATAAAGTAGTATCCGCTCGATGTTTCGCACACTTCTTGTGTGTGAGATTGTAATAACCTCGAGGATTGGAACTGTAGCACTTGATTGAGCTGCCTTGATCCCTTTTTGAACAACCCGTCTCCGGGGGCTTGTTTTTAATCACCGTCATCATCATATCAGCCCCACTACAGAGCACATGTCTCCTGCCACAATGAGTACGGGTTCCACCACACTGGACCAGTGCAGATTGGTGGACTTCACACACCTTTGAGAATATTATGAAGAACTCTCAGTATAGCAGGTTTCCTCACGATGCTATGCTCTTATTGTTCTTAGCGTGATGGCCTTATAGCCTTCCTCAATAAATAACGTATAGCATTCCTCGATAAATGGGCTATCAAACACTGAAAGACTTTCACATCGGCCCAGTAGTTCCTGAGATCATCGCATTCAAGTAAACGAATAAACTCTTCAGCTTTTATTTATAAGATTTATGTTTCACCCGCGTGTATGAATTTGTAACCACCTTGAGGAATGGGGATCATTACTCTTCTACCTTGATCCCTTTTTGGTACCCGACTGGGAAGTAACTTAACAGTAACTCAACAGTCTCCTATTTTCACCCCTTGTGTATTATATAATTTTGTTTCACCCACGGGTGTGAATTTATAACCACCTTGAGGAATGGGGATCATTACTCTTCTACCTTGATCCCTTTTTGGTACCAGACTGGAGAGTAACTTTTTTAAAAGTCTTCTATTTACACACCTATTATGTAGGTAGGTAGGCATAAATTATTTATGTTTTCCCGCGGCTATGAATTTGTAACCACGTATATTGTACATGTTTATGTTGAGAACATAACTTAACTTACTTATATTTTCAACCCTTGTGAATTTATGGTCTTTTACAAATCCCATGAACCGGCTGTTTTCTTGGAACAAAAAGTATGTCGCTCACCGTCAAAAATCGAGTTAATTGGATGCTTATTTAGGGCGCGAACGAAGGACAAACAAACAAATATTCTTTAGCATTTATAATATATATTAAGTAGGATTAATAAACAATTTCTCCCTCCATCATTTACCGGCCATTACAGGGCACGGGTCTCCTCCTACAATGAGACCGTAGTCCACCACGCTGGCCCAGTGCGGATTGGTGGACCCAAAAAAGTTGTGGAAATTTCATTTGTTTAAGTGATATAAAATTACCCTTGAAAATATAATAAATGAATAAAAATAAATAATTAGCTACTTAAATATTCAACAGGAACTCTTTTATAAGACCGATGACTGGATCGGAGTCATCTGCGTGACATATTGACATAACACGGAAGTGTCACCAACGCATCCACTATGACTAGGTGATTAGATTTCCCTACGTGCTTAATGCTTATTCAGTGACTGACCTTAGGCCCTTATTATGGATTAACTGTCTTGTTCTTGATTGACGTTTTTAATTTCGGCCTCCTGCGTTCGATGACGGGTAGGATCAAAAATAGAACATTATGGAGAACTCTCAGGCGTATTTCCTCACGATGTTTTCCTTTACTGTTAAATCAAGTGATCTTTAGTTGCTTAAAACGCACATACCTAACTTAAGAATTCAGAGAAGAAGAAAAAAAAAACACTTTATTGCACGTATAACATACAGGAAAAGAAATATACATACATGCAAAGGCGGCCTTATTGCTGCAAGGAATATCTCACAGGCAATCTTTGTAGACAGGACTTAGAGCAAGAGAACGGGAGGTCCGTGGCAGGATCCGAACTTGGCCCCCCGATAGTGAAGCCGAAGTTCTAACCACTAGGCTATCACAGCTTCCTATATGGATATATTATGGGTGCCTTAAGCCCTCTTAAGTTTCTACTTCGTTAGTGTTGCTAACACTGCCTCTGTCTGTACGACTATTTAAAAAATATGGGTATCTTTGTTCAAACTGGCCAAAATTATGCATAACCTGTGGTAAGTATAAAATAAGTTGGAGTGGGAAATCAAAATGACAGGAACCCAAATCAAAGAGGAAGGTTATATAAAAACTATTAAAATGGCGAGAATAATAGGTACCGAGTACCGACTGAAACAAACAAACAGATTTTCGGCAATGTAGGGTAGGCTACGCACGTTTCGCTCAAAAACCGGAGCATCCTCAGGAGATGTTGACTTTACAACAAGATCAATATATAACAAGATCAATAAGCAAGAAGATCTGTTTGATGTGGAGTATAAGGATTGAAGAAATTATAAATTACACCATACAGATTTTCCTGCTTTTCGCGGTGTATAGCAAATTAGGATTAATTTTCATGATATATCATGGGATTCCGCAAAGTAACGCCTGCTTCTACCCAATGGTAAAAACAATAAAAATAAAACAAACAAAAATTAATAAGATAAAAAACACAAATGAAGTAAAATCAAAGTAGGTAATCAGTTACATTCTTTCGGAAAACTGAAGTAACTGGCGTAGTTATAACTGGAAAACTAAATATAGTTTTATCTTATTAGTTAATCGTGCAAACTTGAGACTATCCTCTCAGCATCTATTACGACATCTTTGACCTCCGCTGATAGCTATTTTCGCCCACGCGGACCTACTCCACGTTATTTGGAATACTGGGTTAATATTAATTAGACAAATTAATGTAAATCTTACATATAAGCAACCTTCTTTCCATGGCATTCAGTTTATTTTCCAATGTGGTATTTTGCCGAAACGGGTTTAAACATTAAAAAACAAATTAAAGAGTTCTTTATTTATTGTTATATGTTGGCCGCGTTTATTACGGTGTATACAAAGCCGATGGGAAGCGTTTGTTTTCCTGGAATAAAAAGTAGCTTATGTTACTCTCCTTAAAAGTAGCTTATGTTATGCACCATCCACTTTCCACTTTTTTTATCGGCTTCGTACGCTCAGGTTGCCTTTAAAAGATCACTTTTGGTGATAAGGCCGCCTTTGCACCCTAGCACTAAGTACTATTACTGTTTTCCTTGTATTTTTCCTATTGTGTTGTGTTGCAATAAAGTTTTTCTATTCTATTCTATTCTATTCTCTCCGTCCATTCTACTAACTCTATGCCAAAAATCAGATTGATTGGTCGCTTAGTTAGATCGTTAAGGAAGGACAAGTAAATACACATTCGCATTTACAATATTAGTAATAGCGGCGTGCACATCATACATGCGCGAAAGCATTGCCTACCCACTTTTTTTTATATAACTCCTTAATAGGGGATTTTAAAAATTTCATGCCATTTTCCTGCTTTATGCATACCCTGGTCAAAAGCTACATGCACCCCAGTGATTAGTTAGGATTTGAGTGAACAAGTCGATGGAAGACCATCAACTATAAGCAGGGCAATACTTCGCAAGGCTTGTATGATGTAAGCAAAACGTCCTGAAACGTTAGTTACAAGATTCTTATTTGATGTAGCCGCGTAATCCGCATCGTGCCATCACTTCAATTTGGAACGTGTTTTCATCTTTATAAGGTTTATTTTCTGTAATAATACGCTTTGAAACAATATAAATATCAGTTTACCAGTGATTGGAGATTAAACATGTGAATGAGCTAAGAATCGCGAATGAGTTCACCATTTCCGCGATAAAAGATTTCACGTACGCGACTTTATGACTTTATTGTAATTTTCTCCTCTTACAACAACACAAACTCCTAAAACAACTAGTGAAGCCGTAGTGAAAAACAGAAATGTATGACCAGCGCGTGCGTTTACATCTAGTGGCCACTAGAAGGCGTCACGCCGTTCGGCGAGAAGTGTTTCTATTCAGAACGTGCTAAGGGATGGTAAGATTTGCAGCGGACCGCTAAATCGCTTAGCGGCACGGCACGTCTTTGTCGTAACTAGCCACAGCCGAAGCCTCCCACTAGACCAGACCAGAGAAAAATCTGAAATTTTTAACTCCCAATTTGCCCCTGCCGGGATCGAACCCGGGACCTCTTACTCGAAATCACAGCGCTCACCGCTGCGCACGGAGGTCTCTTATTAAGAAGATAGTAAGATTTGTATGGTTAATACGTAATCAAGCAGTGGATACTTTGTATGGAACGTATATGCCGCAGCCGAGAGACCCACTCCTACTTGGTTTTTTTTAATATTTATCAAAAGCCCGACACCTCAGGCCGCGTGGGAGGCGCCGGTGAATGGGTGACGCAATCAGCGCCCACGCGTTACGACACACAGCCTTTATTGGAAAGGCATTTGACTCCACGCCCGTCATAAGCTGCCGTGTCAGTGCCTACCAGTTTTACGAATAATTCTATTTATTTATTACTAGCTGTTGCCCGCGCCTTCGTCTGCGTTTGATTTTGTTATTTGATGTACCATTAAATTTAGTTGTAGATCTAAAAAAATTTACGTATTCAGTATCGCTAAGCTTTAAATGAGGGGTTTGCTGCTGTCCGCTTAAGAGTTCTGTCCTCTATCTCCAACCACAGTTTGGGCTAAATTAAACACATATTATAACCCCTATTGAACAAAAATAATTATTTAAATCGGTTATAATTTGTCGGAGTTATGGTATAAAATCGTCAAACACTCATCCCCTCTCCCAAAGAAACCGAGCTTAATGTCGGGATAAAAAGTATCCTATATTACTTCTAACACTTCCAAGAATATGTGTACAAAGTTTCATGTGGATCGGTTAAGTAGTTTTTGCGTGAAAGCGTAATAAACAAACTTACATTGACTTTTATAATATTAGTAGGGATAGGGATAGGGTTAGGGAAGATTAACTAGAATAAAATTACAACTGTAAGGCAGCGTTATCGCTGACAAGCGATCTCTATCAGGCAGTGACGTGCATAGAGGGTATGCACAGAGTATGCAGATGATATAAAATGAAGAAAATCTCCAGTACGAGTTGTAAAAAACTTAGGATAGGCATTGTAAGAGTTATAAAAAGCCTACCCTTATAGGACAAGAGGATATTTACAGTATACGGTTAGGGGTTTACACAAAAAATATGTAAGGAAAAGAAAACAAAATTTATCTACATTCACTAACTTCAGCATGGTACTTCAGGAAAGGTTAAAATTTTATCATCTCACACAGCTATATAATTATTTTTTTGTCGGCCGATTGGCGCAGTGGGCGGTGACCCTGATATCAGAGTGAACTCTGGGTCAGGCCGTGGGTTCGATTCCCACAGCTGGAAAATGTTCGTGTGATGAACTCATATTTTTTAGTGTCTGGGTGTTTATCTGTATACTATAAGTATTTATGTAAATTATTCATAAAAATTTTCATCGGTTATCTTAGTACGGATAACACAAGCTACGCTTACTTTGGGGCTAGATTTTCTATATTTGTATAATGTGTATTGTCCGTAATATATTTATTTGTTTATTTATTAAGTTTCCGAGCATTTGCGCATAAGTGGAATGCTGCCAGCATCTTAGGTACTGTGCCTCAATGCGGTGGTTTCGAAAACGTTTAGATTTTATTTAGTTTATTTTAGGTTATATTTATAATAACGCTATTTTGATATCCTAATAATATGCGTGTAATAATAAACGGCGGTAAAATCTTATTCCCTGTTGCCCTGATTTGGCAGTTGGATACGTAATTTTATCCCTTGTCAGGGATATAATTCACGTGCTAACTCTGCCTATGCAATAGCCCAGTGGGTAATGGGCTTTGGGACCGAGTTTAAAAAAATAAAATAAAATAAATAAATATACTACGACAATACAAACATCGCCATCTAGCCCCAAAGTAAGCGTAGCTTGTTTTATGGGTACTGAGATAGCTAATGAAAATTTTTTTATGAATATAATACACATAAATACTTATAATATACAGATAAACACCGAGACACTGAAAAACATTCATATTCATGACACAAACATTTTCCAGTTGTGGGAATCGAACCCACGACCTTGGACTCAGAAAGCAGGGTCGCTGCCCACTGCGCCACTCGGCCGTCAAAATTCGATCCCCGGGTCAATTTTTTCGGAATTATGTGTGTTTTAAGAGAGTTCTCCATAATGTTCTCAAAGGCGTGTGTTGTCTATCAATCTACAAATTCAAATCAACATTTATTTCAAGTAGGCTAATATAAGCACTTTTGAAACGTCATGTCCGTCTGCGTGTAGTGACTCTAGAAGCCGGCAAAAAACTCAGCAGTTGCTCTTTTCCAATATCAATAATTTACATTTTACATTTTAAAAATCATTTGTCTATCTTGTGGGAGATGAAAGCCGTTGTTTGGAGGTGATCGCTTTAAGCGATAAGGCCGCCTTTGCGCATACATTTTATTTGACCTTTTGTTTTGATTAACTTGTTTTGTTTCTGTATGTGCAATAAAGACGTCTCTATCTATCTATCTGCACTGGCCAGCGCGATGGGCTACGGCCTAAGGCCTTATAATTCTGACAGGAGACCGGTACCCTGTGGGCCGTTAATGGGTTGGTAATGTTGCATGATGATGATGCTTATGCTTATTTCTGATTATGGACAGAAATGCAAGGAATATGTCCAATTAAGGGGCGCTCACCTCGCCCTTCAGACCGGAACTCAGCAATGCTTTAAGGATAGTCTGGAGGAAATCTCTTAAAGCGATAAGACCGCCTTTGTGGATTTTTATTTTTTTTTTGTTTTTCTGCAGTTCTCATATTACTTTAAATTTCCATTTTTGGTCTTCTTAATTGTGATACAATACTCATGCGTGTTCCATACCCACTCACTCCACAGATTCATCTCACAGTCCGTAGGTACCTTGACCGCTATTCGCCTCAAAACTCGCGAGCATGACATCACCGCCCGCAGTTCGACTGCCTTTTCGTTTATTTTTGCACACAGACCATCTCTTTTCTTCCCAGACAACTTTCCTCCATCCCTCTCTGTCGCTCTCTTGAGGCAATTAAACAGGAACAAAGATCTCACAGTTATGACCACGCAAATTAAAGACAGGATATTCAAGTTGCGAAACAGAATTAATTAAAAGCTTACACTGTCTTTTCCTCGTGACTCCACTTGTATTTAAAACAGCGCTAAGTATACACGGTCGCCTCTGGAGAACTTAAAGCTTATTGGACTTTTCTTCAAAAGTTAAGGGCAAGCTTCTTTTTTTTTTTAATCTGGCTAGAACACCCGCTTCTTATGATTCCTAGCCCCCGATTAGTAACTCATAGTAAAGATTCTAAGCAACATGTTTTCTACACCAGTGCGTTTTAAACTTTACGCTCGCTGGAAGTCCCACTTGCTACCAATCAAGACTTCTGCTCAGACGCGCGTTTTCCATGATTGGTCGCACGGTTAACGCAAATTTGCACGCTGTTAAAAAAGTGTTTTAGACGTCGCAGCATGGCTTTCGCTTTAAGGAATGACTTTTGAGTCATTCCTTAAATACTACAGTTCAAGGCAGTGATAAATGAAGTAAATGAAAGACCGTTGCACGCGATACTCGTTTATTACTGGCGACGCATTAGTGTCGCCGTACGTTTGTAAGGTACATTAATGTCGTAGTATGTGTATACATCAGTAACACTTAACAGCATATCGCTGATGAGTGAAATAATTGTTTATAATAGAGACCGTGCTTACTATGCCGAAGCCTTCCTCGCCGCCTGCTCGTAACGATAGTAGAGTTACTAAACACAGCTGTCCTACACCAGTGCGTTTTAAACTTTACATAGGTATATTGGGAGTCCTGGTTGCGACCAATCAAAATTTCTGCTCGAATGCGAGTTCATCATGCACGCCTTTAATAACGCGTATTAGACGCCGCAGTACGGCTCTTGCTTTGCAGTACGGCTTTACTGAATTGTTTAAGGAATGACTGCAACAAGTCGGTGAGTAATGTTTAAAAGCATATCGCTGATGAGTGAAAGAATTGTTTATGATTGAGTCCATGCTAACTACGTCCAGCCTTCCTCGGCCCCGGTAAGCAAATGATAGTAAAGATACTAAACAAGAAACAACAGCTGTGCTACACCAGTGCGTTTCATATTAAATAAATAAATGAATATACTACGACAATACAGACATCGCCATCTAGACCCAAAGTGAGCGTAGCTTGTGTTATGGGTACTAAGATAGCTGTTGAATTTTTTTTTTTTATGAATATAATACACATAAATACTTTTAATATACCGATAAACACCCAGAGACACTGAAAAACAATCATGTTCATCACACAAACATTTTCCAGTTGTGGTAATCGATCCCACGGCCTAGGACTCAGAAAGCAAGGTCACTGCCCACTGCGCCAGTCGGCCGTCAAATTACATTATTGGGAGTATCACACTTATTGGGAGTCCTTCTTGCGACCAATCAAAATTTCTGCTCGAACGCGAGTTTATCATGATCCGTAATACGCTTGACTCAAATTTGCACGCCTTTAATGACGCGTATTTGACGCCCCAGCATCGCTATCGCTTATTGGAATTATTTAAGGAATGACTGCAACAAGGCGGTGAGTAATAATTAACAGCATATCGCTGATGAGTGATAGAATTGTTTATAATTGAGACCGTGCTTACTATGCCGCAGCCTTCCTCGCCGCCAGCTCGTAACTGATAGTAGAGTTACTAAACCACAGCTGTCCTACACCAGTGCGTTTTAAACTTTACATATATCGGAAGTCTTGCTTGCTCGAACGCGAGTTTATCATGATTAGTAACACGCTTGACGCAAATTTGCACGCCTTTAATGACGCGTATTTGACGTCGCTCTCGCTTATTGGAATTATTTAAGGAATGACTGCAACAAGGCGGTGAGTAATACTTAACAGCATATCGCTGATGAGTGAAAGAATTGTTTATAATTGAGTCCGTGCTAATTGCGCCGCGACCGATGCCCTCACCTCCAGATAGCGGATCATGACGCAACGTTTATTAGAACAATTTTATTGGAATAATCCTGTATTGTATTCGATATATCCCATTTAGGATAGGTCGACGTACGACAAGTAATTGAAAAATGTGTGCGTGTAAACTTCACACGCGATTGAAGTAAAACTTTAATTATTATTTATCAATGAAAGAGTCATATGTTCCTGGGGCTCCGCCATTTCATTTAATATTCACTATAAACAAGTTATAGGTAATTGTTTCTTTAGTTTTTTAAAACTGTTGCATTTTTATTCACTTTGCTATTCACAATTGATGCGTTTGAAAATATTGGAAATAAATTATCCTAATTGATTATGATATTTGAAACTAGCTGGCGTATAAGTCAAGAAGCGTGGAGTATATGACATATACTCACGAGCAATCCAAATTATTATTTTTAAATAGCGGAAACTACACAGAAGCGTTACTTCCGTCAGAATAATCCGCCTAAAGAAGTTTTGCTTCAAAAATTATAACGTGCCATTTTTAGTACTAGTGCTTTTTGAGGAAACTACCGTCACGCTTATTTCTCCCATTGCTGTATTCTAGTCCGAAGGGCGTGGTTACCTGCGTAATTAAAAGCACATGGGGCTTAATACCTATTGTAAAATACTAGTAAGAACTAATAACACTGGTATTACGGCCGATTGGCGCAGTGGGCAGCGACCCTGCTTTCTGTGTCCAAGGCCGTGGATTCGATTCCCACAACTGGCAAATGTTTGTGTGATAAACAGAAATGTTTCTCAGTGTCTGGGTGTTTATATTCGTAATATAAGTATTTATGTATGTTATTCATAAAAATATTCATCAGTCATCTTAGTACTCATAACACAAGCTACGCTTACTTTGGGGCTAGATGGCGATGTGTGTATTGTCGTAGTGTATTTATATTTATTATTCTATCAATTATTCTTTTTAATTCTTAACAATGCTTAAAAATAAAATAAAAAACACTACTAAAAATATATAAAATAAAATATCCACCCTCCGCTTGCGGGGCTTTTTATGCCCAAGCAACCGGTGGTCAGGGCTCCAGAGTAAGGAACCACCTCACAATACGCGCCGTTTCAAGGACTACTGCCTTCTGTATCCGACCCTTGATCCAACAACTTGATTATTTATTTATTATTATTGATTATTTATTTATTATTAATACTCTCTCTTCCTAGCTATATACATAAGCACACACCGCACGCTTCGTTCCCCAACCTCAGATCCCAGTTCACAGTTGACAGTCGACAGGTGACATTTGGCATTTGACTCTACAACCTCTGTCTATAACCCATTGTTACAGTAATTTTATAAAGTGGGTGTATAACCAAACTTTTGATATTTGCCAGATATTTTATTGAATTGATTAGGATTTTACAAATACCCTCATAATTTTTATATTAATTAATTAGTTAAAAAATTCATCACACATCCAAGCCACCTCGTCAATCGCCTCGTGCGGCTGTTACCAGTGCCGAGCAGGCCAAGAGGCGTAAATATGAAAACCTGGATAGCAGCTTCATTTTTGTGCCTTTTGGAGTAGAGACTTTGGGACCGTGGGGTCCGGAGGCAAGAGCCCTTTTCAAAGAATTATCGAAAAGGGTTATCGAGTCTACCGATGATCCTAAAGCGGGCAGTTACCTTGGCCAACGAATTAGTTTGGTCATTTAAATAGTTTATTTTCGGTTATATTTATAAAAAAATTATTTTAAAGAATAAATTTTAAAATGTTACAAGATAGATTTCAAGAGACAATTAAAATTATATTTGATTAACAACGAATGTTCATGACATTGAGTAGGTGGATATTTTGATATAAATACGACTGCATTATCGATGCACCTCAACTGCATGCCCTGCGAGGTGTTTCTCTGTTATAGGCGATGGTTTTCCACTAACCATCAGGTAGGCCGTATACCTGGTCAAGTCTATTGGTACATAAAAAAGATTTAGCATATTCATAGCCACAGCCACTGATAACGGAAATCTAAAAAACGTGTGTGTACTTATGTACAGGTGATAGACGTTATACTTCTTTGGCGTAACAGGATAAAAATCTTATCAAAATTTTTTTTTCCTTATTCTGCGTTTGTAGAGAAAACTACTCTTACAATAAAAAAAGGTATTTAATACATTGAAAGACTTATTATAACGCATAATCTGGTTATCTCATTACCAAAACCAAGTTTCATAATTAAAATTTGAGATTTTTGTTTGTTTGTTGACTTTGACAGTTCAAAGTGTACGGTGTAAAAACTTTTATCGAAAAACAAAATTGTTGACTATAGCTAACTTCAGGGTGTCGGTTTTTCGTGACTGTGTGTGCGCGCATCGTAAAAATTTACTCTCATCGTTTTTCCCTAACGCGCCAACAGAAGTATAACTTCAATACTTTTTACTGTCCAGGAAAATAAATGGTAGCAGTAGAAATTTTAAAAGCTCGAAACAAACTCGGATGAAGAATTGCATATAAATAAAAGCTACTGCAGTAGCTTTTATTTATATGCAAATTTAAATTACACACACAAACACACTTGCCCACTTGAACACTTATAATCAAACACACACACACACAAATCATGACCGCCAATCACACGTTTACTGTCTCCATTACGATGTGAGTAAAAATGTTATGAACCACAAAAACAACGTCTGCAAATTCTGCAAGACAAATTGGACAGTCGACATTTAAAAACATAATGTCGCAGTTTGATGCTAAAGTCACGATTCTATTAAAGTTGTATACCAACCAGCCCGTGCCGACTAACTAACCCGAAAGTACGAGTACCATAAACAGTGCTGCAATTACTAAAGAAAAAATGTTTTAGTTACCGAAATTTGTAATCAACAAGTACCTAGAACTATTTTGTTCCAGTAGTAGTAAAAGAAGACTGTAATAGACTATCGATGCTAGTTCCTTCGTCGTAAATCTGACCTCTTACACTGAAATACAGCTACACATTGTATAGCTCTTTCTATTTCTATCCACGTTATATCTGCTTGCTCTCTCACCTAACGAAAAATACCCTTGATGCGTTCTTAAAATCTTAGTAAAAAATTGTTGATTCGCCGCGCCGCGCCGCCTCCTCAGAAGCGCCAGTTTAAGTGTGATTGATGTGCGAGCAGCTTAAGTTTCGCTAACCTCACTCGCTGACATCATGAGGTCAGGACAGGTTACGGACGAAAATGGCAATATGGGTCAAGTTTACATAGAAAACAGCTCCTTATCTGTTTGTGCATCCGTTATAGTCATTAACTTCAGATAACATCTATTTATTTTTTTATAAATAGATACAAAAGTTTTATAATACCTACCTGAATCCTGAAAATGGATGTAAGTTAGATCTTTTAACACTGAGAAATGAGATAAATCCAACAGTCAATAATTTTCATTCCCGTTTCGAATTTATTACCAGAATTTTTTTAGTTTTAAGTTTACGAATATGGTAATTATATTACATCAGCTACCTGCCAATAACCCTCAAAATCGGTCCAGTCATTTTAGAGATTAGCAGAAACAAACAGACAGACAGACAAAAATTGTAAAAAAAAAATCCGGATTGAAAACGCTTAAATCAAATTGGTGCTACTCTCACATCCATAATCATCGCAAATTTTTTTCGCGGCTTGCGTTGCATTTTTACCTTTTTTGTAGTAAAATTTAAAAATGTATCGAATTTCTTCATTAGATTCACTCATCTTCACAGTACGAAAAACGAATAAAAATCACACATTTTCCTAATTTGAATTTGGAATTATCTTGTTTAAAATTTACACTTTTAATGCTACCAAAACCAGCCAGATACAAATAGTATATAGCCAAATAGATTTTATTACAAGTTCATGCATACTATCATACTTTTTCCCCAACCTATTCTGCAGCGTATATATATCGCTGTGGGTTCGATTCCCACAACTGGAAAATGTTTGTGTGATGAGCATGAATGTTTTTCAGTGTCTGGGTGTTTATGTATTATATTCATAAAAATATTCAACAGCTATCTTAGTACCCATAACACAAGCTACGCTTACTTTGGGGCTAGGTGGCGATGTGTGTATTGTCGTAGTATATTTATTTATTTATTTATTTATGTGCGACTCTCACTCGGCCGGTTTTTATTTAATAAGAATATCTATTTCTGAGGATGAACAGACAGCATCAACAAGTCCATTAGAGATTTATCATAATCAACTGCGTCTAAAGTTCGTCTTCATCAGACACGATCGTTACCAGCAGTTTATGACCATATTGTCATAGATGCACTTAAATACGAAAACCCCATTATGAGCACTATTTTCAAAACAGTACAGGTGAGATTCCTGTAAATGTTTTTGTACTATAAAATAAGTTGTATGTCCGTAGGTGTACGTACAGTACCCACAGTCGTTATGTCATAAGTGGTGACAAGGACGTATCGAGGTAACGAGTTTTTGTGTAGGTATATGACACGTGTGATGCCGCTTTATTGTAAGTGTAAATGTACATAAACGCCTCAGGCTGTTCATTTAGTATGAAATCAATCAATTTTTTATTTTGCTTGAATATGGTACATGCAACATGTTTACACAGTATGTAGTTATTTGAATGTAGGTTTATAATCATTTTACACCACCTATTTGTTCTCGCTCTCGTTGTCCTAATCCTAAGGTTGCCTGGCAGAAATCGCTTTCAAGCGATAAGGCCGCCTTTAGTATTCACCTATTGTTTTTGTGTTTCTCTCTATTCGACCTCTATTGTCCTAACTGTGTACAAATAAAGAGTTTAAATAAATAAATAAATAGTCCTTGTCGAGTCAAATAAATTGATAACCGCAGAGCCCTTTGTGCTACTACTAACATTTACTGCGATCGACAACCCATCTGCCATCATCAACTCAATACCTTCTACAGGCGCGCATGGAGGGTACTGGTGAGAAGGGCTTAGGGCTTAGTCCACCACGCTGGCCAAGTGCGGATTGGTGGACTTCACAGCCATGCAGATTTTATCACGATGTTTTAACAATGGCTGATCAGGATTTTATATTTATTTATTTATTTGGTATCTATGACCCATCACTACCCACTACACTATAACATAAATAGCATAATTAAAAACTAAACTAAATAAAAAAAAAAAAAAAACTTACATTAAATATTAATATGCATTATAAAAAAAAAAGTTACAAATTAAAATTTCTGCGTCCAGACAGCCCTACGTGGAGTTTAATATACAACTTGTAAATTGGAGAGTCGTATCGATTTATTAGTGCTTTCAGAATGCAGTTACTGCTTAACCACGTTCTTTTCATCAAGGATGCTATTCGTTTTCTTCTGATGGCAAAAAAGTCATCAGTATGAGCCCTCGCGAAGATTTCTGATGCACTACAATAACGGGGTAAGCCCAACAGCATTCTGAAACCATCATTATACTGAAATCGTAGGGCGTTTAGCGACGCTTGTGTATAGTTGGTCCACAGGGATCCCGTGTAAAAGGATGATGCCGCGTACACGGATTCTGAACTGAAAATACACGACTAATATTGAAGCAAACAAAACCACTCCACTTTAGAATGGTTTTCTCGAACAAACGGTTAGTGACTTCATACCATTCAGCAGTTGACAGTAATTATTTCACCTCTAATGTTCTAAACGTTCAGCATAAAATGGGAGAAAGGTTGTGAGCTAGCAACACCGTGGGTGTAAAGTGAGACGTGCGCGAGCGTTTTCACTGTTTTTGGACACAATACACTGTTTACAATAATGGCTGAATGAGTCCACCACGCTGGACAAGCGCGGATTAGTGGACTTCACAGGCATACAGGTTTCATCACGATGTTTTCCTTCACTGATATGTTTTTCAATACAATAATGGTTGAATCAGTACCTTTATTCTAAATGGTCTAAATTAAATGCCTAACTCAATGGTAAAACTAGTGAAAAACCCCCGTTTTTAACGTATTCCAATTGGCTTATGGGCCACCAAATTTTTTCACAGAATAAGCTCAATCCGGATTCTATTTCCGTCTGGCATTCGACCTTCGAACGAATCTAGAGCGAGGAGCGTAAAACAAGATTCTTTTTGTGGAATCATATCGCAGAAAAAGCTTTGTTTTTCTTGCGCACGATTCACGAATCCGAATTCTGACAATCGTTTCTCGTTAAAACTCGTTGCTGACATTCGGTATTGATACTTGCTTAACTCGTTTTACAAGTGTTTAGTTGCACTTTATAACATTTATATGCACTATGAAACAAACAAATACAAATACATGAATGTATATTTATATACATTCATGTATTTGTATAAATATTATAAAATGACAGATAAAACCAAAATTAAAGAACATAACCAATTCCTCGCAATAGATTAGAAATTATTTGCAACGAAAAAAAAAATATTTTATACATATTTCATTAATTTGGAACTAATTAATTCGAAATACACTGAAATGTAATTTATTTGTGTAACAATAACATTATCTATAATTTAACCAGTAACGAATGAACGATGATAAAAGAAGTATAAAACTGCGTTACAATGATCACACCGAAACTATAAAAATTGGGTGCCTTTGTGTGTGTTACACCCACATAGGTACCCGGTATACACACATAGTACAGGTATAGTAAGTTAGTTCTGTCTGTCTCTCTCTTAAATTATATCATAAAACAAAGCGATAGGGTATGGTAAGAGCAACTGCTGAGTTTCTTGCCGGCTTCTTCTCGGTAGAATCTACCTTCCAAACCGGTGGTAGGGTCACTACACATAGACAGACTTGGCGTTTTAAAAGTGTGATAAACGACTAAGACACCGAGGTATCTTTGCATCGTTCGAGTCCATGTGAGGACTGAGGTGTATCGATTTCGATTTCGATTTTCGGATGGACACTTGCCGATAAACACCTAAGGGGTTGCTATGGCGTCACCGGGGGAGTGGGGCGAACCGCGAACGCGAAAGCTCGCCATGAGAAGAGCCCCAGGGCTCGACGACATCGGGGGAGCGAATTGTATAAATGCACCCGTATTTGTATCAAAATACCCACCAGTCAAACTCAATGTCATGAACATTGATTATTAATCAAACATAATTTTTACTGTTTCTTGAAAACTATCTATGAAATAACCTAATAATAATTATTAGGGTATTCGTGAAACCCTAATCAATTGAATAAAATATCTGTCAAATATGAATTTATTGTTATCAAAAGGTTGGATATTTACTCACTGTATAAAATTACTGTAACAAGTGCTTGATTTTGATTTTAATTCTTGTATTAAATTGAGTTATCGTACATACTAACCAGTGCGTGCTGTGACTACCTATAAGTGAAATTATGTGTCATTAGTAACCTAAGGCGGGCTTTATTCATAACTATAATACATGTTATTTTGTTGGTAGTCCTAATAAAAAATAAATAAATAAATAAGTGCTTATATTAGGCCTACTTGAAATAAATGAATTTTGAATTTTAAGGCATCAGTTTTTGAAGCAGTGGGATCTCCACAGAAACTTGTGCTTCGCGTGGAAACTCGAACTATTTTTTGATAACCGTGAACTACACGGACGGTGGGCGGGCGGCATTCCACCCGATCCGCCTACAACCTGCAGCCTACGAAGCCTATATTTATCTGCACTAATTTTTAATATTCGATTATTTATTGATGAAAAAAAACACTATTAAAAATTTATAAGAAAAAACATCCACCCTCCGCTTGCGGGCTCTTGAATGCCCAAGCAATCGGCGCGGCGGTCAGGGCTCCAGAGTGAGGAAACTCCTCACAATACACGCCGTTTTAAGAACTACTGCCTTCTGTATCCGACCCTTGATCCAACAACCAAGCGAAAACTTCTTAAGACGTTGGTCGAAGCTGTTCGCGAGAAGACCATTGACTGAAACGACGATCGGAACAATAACGGTCGACTCAACATTCCACATGGCGGTTATCTTGTGAGCAAGGTCCGAGTATTTAGATACTTTTTCCTTTTCAGTTTTCACCAGATGATCGTCATGTATAGTAATGTCAACTATTATTATATCAGGTCTATTAGCTGTAATATAACTGTAAGTGATAATCGTTCGATCCCAGTAGAGCAATGCACTGCTATTTTCAAGAACTGACGCCGGGTCGTACCTACAATAAGGCATCTCAAAATCGATAAGGCCAAACCGAAGAGCAAGTTGTTGATGAACTATCCTGGCTACTTGATTATGTCTGTGCAAGTATTCGCCATTAGCAAGGTAAGGACAACCTGGTATAAGCCTGAGGGACTCCCCAGGACGATGTCAACTTACAAGAAATGGTCATAAATTAGTGACATCTGCATATCGTCTGCGAAAGGTGTAAAAGTCATTTGTGGGATTGAGTATACGCTTTTATAATATGATTCCTAAGGTAATTTGGGACCTACCAATGCATAAGTTTGTGTTAAAACCCATTTGTTACAGTGAGGTTATTATACAATTGATGAATTTCTTAATGACAAGGTTACTTGGAAGCATCCGGCTCCGCTTTCATCTCTCACAAGATAGAAAAATGAATATTAAAAATATGTAAAATGTAAATTGTTGATATTGGAAAAGAGCAACTGCTGAGTTTCTTGCCGGCTTCTTCTCGGTAGAATCTGCCTTCCGAACCGGTGGTAGAGTCACTACACACAGACAGACTTGACGGTTCAAAAGTGCTTATATTAGGCCCACTTGAAATAAATGAATTTTGAATTTTGATGACACGCTCGACATATGTCTAGAGTCTGCATAATTTATTATTAAAAATAAAATAATAAATAATGAGACAACCATCCACAAAATTTTACTCTAAGATTCCACCGATTTTCTTTTGTAATTTTTAATTGATGGACCAAGCAGACAGCCCACCTGATGGTAAGTGGAAAACACTCGTCTATAAACAGAGCAACAATTCCCAGATCATGCTAGGAACCGTGCAAGGTGTTGCTCATGCGCATGTAATTACACCGGCAATCGCCCTTCAGGCCGGGGCACAGCATTGCGACATTGCTGCTTAGCGGCAGACATATGCATAGTTGTAGTACTTCCGCGGACGAGCTCTCTCACAAAATGGTCTACTACTGTACCGAATTTTTTTTTTTTTTTTAAATGCATGTTATATACATACTTCATATTATGTTCGCAGTGGCATGCACAGGGATTTCACCAGGGTAGGCATAGAGCACAAAGATGGCGTAAAATAGAAAAATCCTACTCATAAACGAGTTATAGGTACAATGGAGGGTAGGCAGTCCTTTTGTGCATGTATGAAGTGAACGCCACTGTACGTTAGTAACTAGGTGAGTAGTGCGTAAAATATAAATCTTGATTTAATCGCTGATAAATATAGAAACGTAGGTCATTGTGGTTTGAGCGAACTGTAAACTGTACGTACATGCGGCGGCGTAAACAGGGTGCTATAAATAGGTCAAAGTCCAATATTAAAATTTACCTAAAGAAGGACTTTTGAAAAGTCAAGTCGGTCGATTTGAACTGACTCCACAGAATTAAGATCATACGGGATCTTCATTCAGCCATTATTGCATGCAGTCAGTAGCGTGCACAGGGATTGCAACCAAGGTAGGCATAAAGCAGAAAACGGCATAAAATGTAAATTTCCTCTTTATGAGCGGGTTATATAAAAAAATTAGGGTAGGCATTGCTTTTGTACATGCATGTAGTTCACGCCACTGGATACAGTGCATTGGGCTCCAAAAACAGAGAAAACGCACCAAGAACGTCTCACTTTACACCCGCGGAATATTATTAGCTTAAAAACTTTTCCATTTTTCTCATTTTATGGTAAATGTTTAGAACATTTGAGTAAAAATAATTACTGTCAACTGCTAAATAAATGAAGTGCCTCACTAACCGCCTGTTCAAGAAACACTACTAAAGTGGAGTGGTTTTTGATGCTTCAATATTATTCGTGTACACGGATTCTGAACTGAAACCGTATACACGACTAATATTGAAGCAAAAAAAACCACTTCACTTTAGAATTGTTTCTCGAACGAACGGTTAGTGACTTCATACCGTTCAGCAGTTGACAGTAATTATTTTACCTCTAATGTTCCAAACGTACACCATAAAATGGGAAAAAGTTTGTGAGCTAGCAACATTCCGCGGTGTAAAGTAAATCGTGCGCGGGGGGGGGGGATCCTTTTCACTTTTTTGGGCACTTTACACTGTATACAATAATGTCTAAATGAGGATTCTGTACGTCCTTAATTCTTTGAGTGATTCTACCGCCGGTTCGGAAGGTAGCCCCTACCGAGCAGAAGCCGGAAATAAACTCAGCAGTTGCTCTTCCAACAATAACAATTTGAAATTCAACATTTATTTTCCTATCTTGAGAGAGATGAAACATTACACAGAAATACTGCGTTGCTCGCAGTATTTCTGTGTAATGTTCAATCAGCTATTCCAATCGCTATATTTATAATTCAAAAGCTATGAATTCACGTTGTTATTTCGCATAAGTAGTTAAATATGTAGGTAGATAACACAAACGACAATACATAAAAATAAACACCTCCATTCTACTGCCCTCCTTTTCTATTCCTTCAGTATAATATTAGCCCTCGCTCTCGCACTTACGAGAACACGCCAAGGCGAATAGGTTTTTAATGAATGAGAAGCAAAATGAACCGATGTGACACGGTTTTTGTATTCAAGGTTATTTTACTTATTATGTTATAATTTATACATAATTATTAAATAAACAACCTGTAAAAGAAGTCAACCTCCACGCAACCTCCGATATTTTATGTAGGTTTACTACATACTTTTTGTCGTAGTTTTAATAATATATTTTTATATACCGACTCAAAGAGGAAATAAACGATACGAACTAAATATTGACAGCACCAAAGAGTATACAAACACTACGAAGCAGCTCTAGAAATAAAGCGACATGATAAGAGTGATTGTGTACTCATTGACTAGAGGTTTAGACGAGACCTCTACTATTACCACTGGACTGGTTTGGCTGTCCTTACAAAAGACAGACAAAACACAGTAGAAATCATGTACCCATTTGAAGTCTGAAAATAGTATTACAGCGTTTTAGTAATTGAAATTTTAGTTCCTGGAATAGTGGTACTTTAGCTTCATTTGGAACTTTAAACAGAATGCAGATTAACTTAGATACCGGAACATCCTCATGATATTATGTTGACTCTACAGAGTAGCACAGAAATTTATTTTTATTACAAGATGTAAAATTTTGTAGTGATCGGAGTTTTTGTGCTATTAAAATAACCGCGCCTGATAAGAAAGGCAGTAATTAACAGATCAGTTTCTAGTAAGAATAATTATAGATAATAAATATATATCGACAACACACATCGCCATCTAGCCCCAAAGTAATCGTAGCTTATGTTCTGGGTACTAAGATGACTGACGAATATTTTTATGAATAATATACATAAATACTTATGATATACCGGATGAACTACCAGACACTGAAATACATTCATATTCATCACACAAACATTTTTCAGTTGCGGAAATCGAACTTACGACCTTGGACTCAGAAGCCCACTGCGCCAATCGACTGCCCAATAAGAATATATGCCATCCAGGGAGTGAGAACTGAGTAGCTTACTTAATGATAGAAACAGACAACATTCGCTTAGCCAATTTTTTGAATCAATTTTATTTTTAAATAGGACAGCATGGTGGGCGCCTCACTCATATTTATTCATAGCCACTTGTATGTACCGCCATTGTAATGGTGAAGAGGAAGACGTGTGTAGTGAATTTTATGTCTAGTACATGCTTATTTCCACACCTGTACCTACCTTCCATTAGTATGACTTTTCGACTATCGAAACGGTCACTGTCCATTCTGTTCTCTCTCTTATAATCATCATCATCAACACTTTACTGGCCCACTACAGGGCACGGGTCCCCTCCCACTCACACAATCAGCATGGTGTAATTTATAATTTCTTCAATCCTTATACTTAACACCAAACAGATCTTCGGCAACGCCCCCTCGACGCACGTTTCGCTTCGGTTTCGGAGCGGGAGATGTTGAATTATAATGAATAATTGTAAGGCTTAACAATTTACTACAGAAAAACATCCAGACACTGAAAAATATTAACCCGTTCCTTCGTCTCTCCTAACGTCAAAGTTTGTCTCGAAGAGATCGCTTTAGTGATAGAAAATAGAACAAGCAAAGGCGGTCTGCCTTTGCACGCTCATTTTCTATTCTAAGTTTTTTCTGTATATGTGTTTACTTTTTATATAATGTGTGTGTATTTTTCAGTTGTGAGAATACAACCCACGGCCATGGACTCAGAAAGCAGGGTCGCTGCCCCCTGAGCCAGTCGGCCGTCAAATCCAACAATTTCCTAATTCCGAACTGGTACTCAAAACTTCTCAAAAACATCTTGAATCCGACCCGGGCATCGAACCAAAGATCCCGTTATCCGCAATGCAAGAAGCTAAACAAGTCCATCGAATCAGTTACAACGATTTCGAGCGTACAAATGTCATCCTAAGGCTGTTGGTTTGCTGCCAAATGGCCCCACTGATTCAGGAAGTTGCATCACCTAAGAACTAGATCGCCAGACTGTGGATTGACCTTTATTCAATGCAGTGAGATGAGGCTGTCTTTACTTCGGACATCTTTTTTGACGACCTTCCTGGCACAGTGGCCAGTGGCGTGCACAGGGTATACGGATGATATAAAATGAAGAAAATCTCCAGTAAGAGTTATAAAAGCCTACCCTTAAGTATTTATATACAAAAACAAAAAGTCGATATAAACAGTCGACTAACTAGAAAAAGACATAAATTAGTGATATCTGCATATCGTCTGAGAAAAGTACAGAAATCCTTTGTGGGGATGTATACCCATGTATACCCAGGTTTTTTAACATGATACCGAAGGTAATATTAGATCTACCTTTACCTAAGTTTAAACAATATATTAAAACACATTTAATAAATCGTGGTTACTACACGATTGATGAATTCCTAAACGACAAGGCTGCTTGGAAGCAGGCCACTCCGCTCTCATCTCTCACAAAACAGAAAAATTCTAAAGATTGTTAAACTCTAAAATGATGTTGGAAAAGAGCAATCTGCTGAGTTTCTTGCCGGCTCTTCTCAGTGGAATCTGCATTCCGAACCGGTGGTAGAGTCACTACAAACAGACTTGACGTTTCATAAGTGCTTATTAATTAGACCTACTTCAAATAAATTAATTTTGAATTTGAATATAACTCGTACTAGTAATTTTCTTGTATATATACCTACATATGATGTGCATACCCTCTATGCACGCCGCGCCGCTGACAGTTGCGAGCGCTGTGGTTTTAAGTATGAGGTCCCGAGTCCGATCTTTTTATACTTACTCTAGCTTCACAATATATTTATAACAATACCTATTACTATTTTTAAGATAATATATATAAAGATTAATTCTTTATATACATATAAATGTAAATATACTACGACAATACACACATCGCCATCTAGCCCCAAAGTAAGCGTAGCTTGTATAATGGGTACTAAGATAGCTGATGAATATTGTTTTATTAATAATATACATAAATACTTATAATTTACTTACAAACACCCAGGCACAGAAAAACATTCATGTACATCACACAAACATTTTCCAGTTGTGAGAATCGAACCCACGGGCTTAGACCCAGAAAGCAGGGTCTCTGCCCATTGCGCCAATCGGCCGTCAAATCAAATCTTTATAAGCAAATGGATATGGATAATATATGGGTATGAACAATCGATTTACTAGAAATGGTCATCTGCATACCGTCTGCTAAAGGTACAGAAGTCATGTGTGGGAGTAGGTATAAGTACGCTTTAATAATATGATTCCTAAGGTAATTTTGGACCTACAAATGCATAAGTTTGAAGCGGTGATAGCCCAGTGGGTATCCCAGCACGCACCTTAAACTTTTTTTTTTTTATGTATATAGACGAGCGTTTGACTGCAATCACACCTGATGGTAAGCGATTATGCAGCCTAAGGTGGAGCGCGCTTGCCTAGAAGATGCCTATTCTGTACTCATATTGTAGGGGCAAAAGGGAAGCTGGAAGAGCATTCCAGATCCTAGCGGTATATTGACTAGCGTCCGCGGTATATTGACCACGTAGGGATGCAGATCCTTACGCCTCGCGGTTCGATGGAAAAAAGGCGAGGGGGGAACTAGATCAAATAGTTCTTGAGCACACTCTCCGAAATATATCCTATAGAATACCGAAAGGCAGGCAACCTTGCAATGATGTTCCAAACTCTTAAGTTTTTTATTGTCTAGGTCACCGATGAGCCTTCTAGCACGGCGATCCACCGAATCCAGGGCATCAAGCTAATACTTGGCAGAGCCATCCCATAAATGGGAACAGTACTCCATACACGATCGAACTTGAGCTTGCTACAAGGTGAGAAGCTGTTCAGGCGTGAAGTACCGCTTGACCTTATTGAGGATGCGGGCAAAGTTTCTTGCCAGCTGTTTTTGCCCTGGAATCGATGACTTTTCTAAGTTATTTGCGTTTTAAGCTATTAAATTATCACTGGCTCCAACTGTGAAGGAATACATGTGTAAACCTGCATACCTGAGAGTTCTCCATAATGTTAAGTCCGCCAATCGGCACTGGGGTGAAAGTTATTTAAATTCTCCTGCTTTTCGCGGAGTATAGCAAGTTAAGCTTAATTCTCATAACATATCCCACTGCTGGGCAAAGGTAACATACTCTCCAGCTCTATAAGATTAGTATAGAAACATAACTCTCTATTCCAAATTTCCCCAGCCTTTCACCCCTCGTCACGAGGACTTTGTTATCTACAGCGTACAGCCTGTATACATAGCATTACTTGAAAACAGGTTCGACCTGTTCAGTATGCATTTAATTTATTTTTTGCTCGGGCAGATAACCTTGGCTGGAGAGTCGTTGCTACACGAAACGTTTATCGCTTATTACTGTTTACGGCTGGTTTAATTAACGAATTGTGTTTCGCTAAATTTAAATGAGACATTATGATGGCCTCGTTGTAGACTCAGTAATTGTGTGTCGAGTAGACACGAGTGCCTCGTTGGCCAGCATGTTCGACCCTAGGTTAGATCCCTGGTTCTATCAGAAGTTCTTAGTACAATCTTGCGATTTACCGCTGTGGTTCGGAGAGCACGTTAAGCTGTCGGTCTAGCGCCTGATCTCTTTCTACTCGTGTCGGAGATACCATCCCGTCGGTCTACGAAAGTAAGGGTACAGATTGTTTGCGCACACACAAAATCTTCAGAAATCCATAATTCGTTATTTCAAGTAGGCCTAATATAAGCACTTTTGAAACGTCTACCACAGGTTTGGAAAGCAGATTCTATCGAGAAGAAGCCGGCAAGAAACTCAGCAGAATGCTCTTATAGAATATCAACAATTTACATTTTACATTTTAAAATTCATTTTTCTATCTTGTGAGATATGAAAGCGGAGCCGGATGCTTCCAAGCAACCTTGTCATTAAGAAATTCATCAATTGTATAGTAAGTTAACCTCACTGTAACAAATGTGTTTTAACACAGTCTTTAAACTTATGCATTGGTAGGTCCAAAATTACCTTAGGAATCATATTATAATCATATTATAAAAGCGTGTGAGGTAGACTCAATCCCCCAAATGACTTATGTACCTTTCCAAGATGATATGCAGTTGACAATAATTTGTGATAATTTCTTTCAAGTCAATTGTTCATATCCACTATTTGTTTGTGTATTTTATCTCCCGTGTGTTTGGTAAATCTCTCTGGAGATTGACCACCCTGGCCATAATCGGCCATGTTGAATGTTTGACTGCAGATCTCTAGATCTATGATTCCATTGTCAGATCGGATCACAAAATGTTAGGTATTGAGCAGTGGCGTGCATTGGGTTCCTTACCTGGGTAAACATACTGCAGGAAAATTGAATATAACGGCTAAAATTCTTCTCCTATACGGGTTATATATCAATTTTAGGGTATGCAGTGCTTTTGTGCATGTATGAAGTGCACGCCACTGGTATTGAGTTTATCATTTAAGAAATTCTTAGTTAGGAAATTGGTATGACTCTGAAAGCTGTAGAGGATGTTAAGCCCTATATCCCGATTATCACTATCAGCATCAAGAAGAGATATTCTTAAAACGGTTAATGAGCCTTCACTAATAGGATCAGTCCGAAAGCGTTGACTGTGTTGACGGACAGCTCGTGTTCGGTCACAAAAAAAAAGACTCCTTCAAAACTGGACATCCCACCAAAAGGCAATTCTAGGTAGAAACGTAAAACGGTCCCGAAGTAGTCATGCCAACCAAACATAAATAATTACACACGAATCCTTTAAGGACACAATTCAAGGTTCACAATAATTATTTTCCCAGAATCTGAGTGTTGTCTGTGTTTCTTAAATTCGAGTCAGGGCCACAGAATACCGCAATGATTTCATTGCATCCAGTCAACTTTATCATTAAGTACTGCTTTATTATTATAAAGTCCCGAAGCCCTGACATATTATTAGGTAATTTACGTACCTATTTTGTTTGCTTGTCACAAACGCGATGACTCGTTATTTATTCCACGTAGAAGCGAAATAAATGACCTTTGGTAATAGCTTGCGTGCGAAATTAAGGATAACGTCTCTCGCGACCGCGTTCACACACTACACAGTGACAGGGTAAGATTTGCAATCTTAGCCGCAAAGTTCTTGCGACGCTTGTAGAGTTAGGTACTTTAGGGCCCTTTTCCTACCATGATTTTTCCCTTTTACCTATCACACGGACTGCTCATACGGGTCGTGTATAACTACAGACGCGCTATCACACGCACGTGGACCAGATTCCGCACGCTGGCAGAAACCGCATCGCAAGGAATTTGGCAATCGGTCTGGGTGATTGAGGTGATGATTTCTTTGTATAGCATATGGCATACCTCATTCGTCTTACCTACCGGTAAATCAGTTGTCAGTACCAATGAAGGATGAGAGCTCTAAATGACACCGAATAACCTATATAATATACAACGTGTAACCGAATTACGAAATACTTATTTATTTTATTTTATTTAAACTCTTTATTTGAACACAAAAAAAAATACACGAAAAGAATAAAAAAACACAGATAGAAGCAGTATACAAAAGGCGGCCTTATCGCTTAGTTCGAACTCTTCCAGGCAACAAATGTATAACAGACTGCAGGTAGTACATATTAAAAAAAAGTACATACTAGTACTTGAACTAGACTACACAAATAAAATAATACACAATATAATTTATATTTAAAAAAATTATAATAATAAACTAATATATACTATAAATACATTTATAACAGTAAATGCTATTATTAGTCGCCTTTCATGTAAACTACCTAGGTATAGCGATTTTTGATACTGTTGAAGATCGCATAAGGATGTTTCACGAGGTGAAGAATATTTCATTTTCCATACAAACTAATTCAAAGCATTCGAAGGACGAAGTCGCGATGGACCGCTAGTATATATATGTGTATGTATATATATACAGTCGTTGGTACTTATTATTATTAGCGTTATTTCTTATAAGTCGATTTCCGAATGGTGTTGTAGAGGCTTTGTTTTTTACCGACGGAATATCCGAAATTCTGGGACGCACGATATAGTGGGTTAGTTCATAACATAATCCATATCTCGGGAGCATGCTGAGTGTTAAACGGAGTATGGACAGGCGCCAAGTTTTAATATAGCGCCTCGCATCCAGCTGATGTCATCGCACTGTTTACGCCGATCCCGAAACAATGTTCCAAGTATTGTAAAGAGCGGGAGTATTTTTACACTTTGACCACAGATAAATCATCCGTTCGACAATTTATCATCAGCTATTAAAACCACCTCTCCATAAAAAAGTTCTTAGTCTTAAGAGAACATATTTCTCTTGCGCTGCACGATTTTACTTACTCGTACTCCTATAAATACACTACATTTTTGAAGTTATACTTCTTTTGGCGCGTTAGGGAAAAATGATGAGAGTACATTTTTGTAGTAGTAGAGTAGATTGCAAATCTTACCCTGTCACTGTGTAGTAGCGCGCGCATTCCGTCACAAAAAACCGACACCCTGCTATAGGGTTTGACAGTTTACACTTTGAATGTCAAAGTCTGCGGGCTCATTAATTCATTGAATTGTACAAAAATCTCAAATTTGAATGTTGAGTGAAACTTGGTTTTCCGATAACTAACTGTCCATTAATTATATTTATTATGTCCACATTTTCTTTAAATATGTAGAATTTTTTTTTTGTGATATTTAAATAAACTTTATTTAACTAGATAGTGCGTTATAATAAAATTTTATTTTTTGAAATATCTTTATTCTATTGTTAGTGTAGTTTTTTTACAAACGTAGAATAAGGCGGAAGGTAAAATTTATGAAAAGATTTTTATTTTGTTACGCCAAAGTATAACTTCTTACGCGTGTACATAAGTACCCACACGTTTTTTATTCAGTACATATTTGATAATTTCATTTATGCCCATAAAAATATAACTTAAATACAAATTGTATTTAAGTTATATTTTTATGGGCATTGTTGTTGTGTGTTCTTCTTAGACCAGGGCGCGTTTGAAACCCTCTTTGGCGAACGCTGAGTTATTATCATCTCCTTACAATTATTTAAACATATATGTATGAACGCTTCATAAGCGTCTGTGATGGGCCTACATGTTTAAAGAAATTTTGAATTTGAATTTAATCGATTGTTACGCATAGGTCTATATTGTACAGTGGCGTGCAGAGGGTTTGTGACCAGGGTATGCATAAAGCAGGTACATGGCTTAAAATGGACAAATTTCCCTCAAATACGTGTTATATAAGATAATTTGAGTATGCAGTGCTTTTGTGCATGTATGAAGTGCACGCCACTGATATTATATATACTACTAACCCGCCCGGCTTTGCACGGATATAAACAAAAAAAGTGAAGTTACTGCCTTAATAAAATGCTTGAACTCAATTGGTAAAAGTAATATTAACAACGATAGAAGCTCAACACAGTAAGACAGTGGGTAGGACTTGATCTTCTCTTTCGAGTTCGAATCCCAGTGATCCCAGTGAGTAATGTTATTGAATTTTACGAATTTAATTATATTTGGATAAAGGCAAAGGTATATCACCGTATAGCCAACAAATGTTATAGATACGTGGAGAGGTTATAACATAATCTTGCTTTTTAAACATTTTAAATAAATAAATAATAAATATACTACGACAATACACACATCGCTACCTAGCCCCAAAGTAAGCGTAGCTTTTATTATGGGTACTAAGATGACTGATGAATATTTTTATGAATTATATATACATAAATACTTAGAAAATACATATAAACACCCAGACACTGAAAAATACTTATGCTCATCACACAATCATTTCCTAGTTGTGGGAATCGAATCCACGGCCATGGACTCAGAAAGCAGGGTCGCTGCCCACTGCGCCGGTCGGCCGTCAAAGTTGCTTTAGCTCTAACTCATACGAACTATGAATTTTTCCAGGATAAAAAGTACATTCATTCTAACTTCTGCTTGCGCCGCCGCTCACTGCCAGTACCAGAGTAGAGTTGGGATAAATACACCTATGATTGAAAACTCAACAAAACTGAGTAATATCTTGTCCATGGCCTCACGCGAATGTTGCATTATGTCATAGCATAACTCATAACTAAGTTCCGATAAATGCTTTTCTCAATATTGATTGCTCACAGTTATTTCGACTCGATCCGAATGAAACACTAACCGCAAGGTTATGGCGTCACTTCGGCCAAATAACATCTGTTTCATGTAAACTAAGGCAAATATAAATTAAACTGGTAGGCTTTTGTTGAAGTGATAGGATTTTCGATGTAAGATTATATATTATACTAGCTCTTGCCCGCGACTTTGTCTGCGTTTGATTTTGTTTTTCGATGTGGCATTAAATTTAGTTGTTAATATAAAAAAAAATTAAAGTATTCAGTATCGCTAAGCCTTAAATGAGGGGTTTGCTGCTGTCCGCTGAGAAGTTCTGTCCTCAATCTTCAACTACAGTTTGGGCAAAATTAAACACATGTTATAACCTTTATAGTACAAAAATAATTAATTAAATCGGTTACAATTTGTCGTGTAAAAGTTATGGTGTAAAATCGTCAGACACTAATCCCCTCTCCCAAAGGAACCGAGCTTAATATCGGGATAAAAAGTATCCTATATTACTTCTAACACTTCCAATAATATGTGTACGAAGTTTCATGAGGATCGGTTAAGTAGTTTTTGCATGAAAGCTTAACAAACAAACTTACATTCACATTTATAATTTGTTCATAACGATTTTTGATTCATAACGATTTCGACAAAATCGCAGAGTTTCCTGACCATTGTGTTACTGATGTTATACAATGGAGTGCACTTCTTACATGCACAAAACACGGCCGACCCTAAAATTTATATATATAATTCGTATAGGAGGGGAATTTTTGCCGTTTTAAGCAATATTGAAGGCCGATTGTCGCAGTTTGCAGCGATGCTGCTTTCTGAGTCCAAAGCCGTGGGTTCGATTCCCTCTACTGTAAAATGTTTGTGCGACGAGCATGAATGTTTTTCAGTGTCTGGGTGTTTATATGTATATTGCTATTTATTTATGTATGTATATTATTCATAGAAATATGCATCAGTCATCTTAGTACCCATAACAAGCTACGCTTACTTTGGGGCTAGGTGGCGATGTGTGTATCATCGTAGTATATTTGAAACCCAGTGCACACAACTGATGTTATACCTACTATAGATTGCGGCCTGATTCTTGCCGAAAAGCCGGCGTCGGCTACTTCAAACACTCGTCAAGTTTTGTACACCCGTAGTGTATATTTTGACGGATGTAAGCGCTGTGGCCTTATATTTAAGTGATCCCGGATTCGATACCCGGTTGGGGCGTTTCGGGATTTTTTCAATTTCTGAATTTTCTTTTGTTTAGTGGGATGCTTTCACCGTAGTTAATGACAAAGAAGTGTCCCCAAGTTATTTACCGTTCCGGTATGATGTAGCAAAGAAACCGATTAGAAGTATGGGCTTAATGCATCCGCTGTACCTCTAACTAGACTGCATGATCACTAAACAGCAGGTGAGAATGCAGTTAAGGGCTACCTTGTATTGAAAGAAATATTTTTCCCAATTTTTCTCATCATCATTATCATCATCATATCAAAATTCAAAATTCAAAATTCATTTATTTCAAGTAGGTCTAATATAAGCACTTTTGAAACAATACACGTCCACGGCTGGACAAAGGTCTTTTGTAGGGAGTTCCAAATTCCACGGTTTTGTGCCGCTTAGATCCAGTGCGACGCGCTTAATGTCGTCTGCGCTGCCATTCAGTGGCGTGCACTTCATACGTGCAGAAAAGCACTGCCTACCCTTAAATTTATATATTACTGGTGTTAGAGGAGAATTTTTGCCGTTTTATGCCATTTTCCTGCTGTATGCATAACCTGGTAAGAAACCCAGTGCACGCCACTGCTGCCATTCCAGCACCTTGAGACCCACAGCTTAACTACCAATTTTTCTCGTAAAAATTATAATAATGATACAAATAAATATTCCAATCACCTCTAACTTGTTAAGTAAAAAGTCATATGGTATTCAAACTCAAGAGTGTCAAAATTTATTAATTTTTTTATAAAAGGTAACCTAGTAGCGGCTCGTGTCTGCTCATATCTTCTGATAGTACCTAACTAAAAGTGCAAACTCTCATTCTACGACCCGCCGCGATGCATCTTACGTCCATTAAACCACATATTAAAATATTGGTACACATGCAAAAATATTTAAAATAAATAAATAAATAAAAATTAAATAAATTTGACTTCTAGTATAGATAATAAGTGAAAGTTTATAAGTTTTTTCCGCGTTTGTTTTGTAAAAATTATCAAAACTCTTTTTACATAACAATTTGATGCCTGAACCGATTTAGCTGCAATTTGGAACGGAGATAGTTAGGAGGACAGTTACTTTAAATTAAACACACAGGTACCTACTTAGGCCATATTATATCCCAGAAAATTCCACGTAATTGTTTACTAATTAGATAGTTGCCGGCATTATTTTAGTTTTAGTTTATGATAATAAATAACCCAAAGTTATGTTCGTTAGTTAGATACCTAGATGCTTCTGGCTAGGTAAGTCTATATAATATCTTAGTTTTAACTCGCCCCGAGCGATACGTTATTCTAGTCCGCTTCTAGTCGAGATCCTACTTATCTTCCTAGACCCGGCCCATATCTGAGAAATAACGGACTCAAACACCCATAAATGGCCACGGACTTTATCTCGCAAGAAAAATCTAGTTCCGTACACGTCGATAAATAAATAGTTCCTTTTATTACTATTTTTATTATTAACTTAACTATGTCATAGAATTATTTAACAACATTGCAAATAACATCTAAGTTATGCTAAGCCAAAATCGTAAAACAAAAATAAATACTTACAATTTAAATAGAATTCCGTCCTCCAACTAGAAAAAAGCGAAACACCACACTATACACAATTTTTTAATAGACAACGCACTAAAATTCTGCCTACAACATTATAAAACACACAGAGGAAATCATAAAAAAATAATTGCGAAAAGAAAATCGATTTTCATCGGATCGTAGAATGCGCGTGCAGTTCAAATAACTTCGCGCGCCGAATGACGTTTTAGCGCGCACTGGTTAAAGTTTGAACTAAGAAGCGCGGGCAATGGAATGGGAATTCTACTTTCAAAAGGAACGTCATACTCTTTTTTATAATGAGATTCTATGGAATGAGTTATAAATAAGAAGTTTTAAAAATATACCATGTATCCCAACTATTTTATACTATATTCAAATACTTTAAAAATGACCGCTGATTTAGGAAAACGTCAAAAACTTCCAAAACCCTCGTGAGATGGCGTTACACGTAACATTGAGAAGACCTATTAAAATACTTCGTTCTGAATCGTTGCCTGTTGCAGTTTTCATGGCAGTGTTAGAGTTAAAGGATAGATGGCGCTGTTATAACAATAAACGACATCAACTAAATTTAAAAATGTACCTAAAAGATAAAATGCCTTCTAAAATTGTTATGCATTCGTTGGCTATTCCGAAACATAAATATAATGAAATATTTAACGCTATTCGATTTAAGGGAATATCGACGTCAACTGTTATTCAAGCCCCTTAACATTACAAATTGTACATACATATTACAGTAGGTACTGACTACTGTATAGATTAAGTATGTGTGCGTATCCAAACAGTTTCATTTAAATATAAACAATATAACTTCTTACAAAGAAATGGCTGCAAGAACATTTATAATTAGGTTTTTTTTTTGTTATTAGGGCCATCAACTCAAGCAGAAAGAGCATTATTCAGTTTGAAATCTGCAAAAGAAATCGCAGACGTTTCATTATACTTGCACATTGCGGTAGTGTGCGGAAGTGAACTCACACTAGAATGGATTCCACATTCACACAGCAATCAATACAAGATGCTATAGTGATGCTGCAACTTAATATCGATAAATAAAATAGGACCTACGATGCGATCTTCTTTTAGAAAGTACGTACATAATACAGTAATACAACATTTATCTTCCCCCCCAATGTCGTCGGGCCTCTTCTCATGACGAGCTTTCGCGCACGCCCCACTCCCCCAGTGACGCCGTAGCAACCCCTCATATCGGCAAGTGTCCATCCGAAAATCGAAAATCGTGAATCGCAAGTGATATTTTAATTAATTAACACACATAACTTAGAAAAGTTAGAGGTAGGTGCTGGGATTCGAACTAGGCCCTCCGAAAGTGAAGTCGAGCTCCTATCCACTGTGCTATCACACCTTCATTTTGGAGAATAATCAATCAAAATTTGTTTCAGAAAAATTTACTTATCAACTGTTGAACGGGAAAAAGCAGTAAGATATGAGACAAAACAAATTTGTGTAAAGATAAAAGATAATATATACTTATGGGTCTTACAGGTCTATATTAGTGTCAAGACATGCCAATATATGACATCATATTAATACACAATTTTTTGTGCTTATGGGATTGTCATTAAGTTTTAACATATACGCAGAGACAGACAAACACTTTTACTTCGACTTGATGAATGATATTTAGAAACAACTGCTTGTTATTAAACTCATTTGATTCATTTTTATAACTTATGTCCTATTTTAAGTAATTATAAACAAAAGTCGATATAAACAGTCGACTAACTAGAAACGGACATAAATTAGTGATATCTGCATACCGTCTGAGAAAAGTACAGAAATCCTTTGTGGGGACGGGTATATGCTTTTATAACATGATACCGAAGGTAATATTAGATCTACCTTTACCTAAGTTTAAACAATACTCGTATTTTTAAACATGTTTAACAAATCGTGGTTACTACACGATTGATGAATTCCTTAACGACAAGGCTGCTTGGAAGCAGGCCACTCCGCTCTCATCTCTCACAAAGCACAAAAATTCTAAAGATTGTTAAACTTTAAAAAGATATTGGAAAAGAGCAATCTGCTGAGTTTCTTGCCGGCTCTTCTCAGTGGAATCTGCCTTCCGAGCCGGTTGTAGAGTCACTATAAACATAATGACTTGACGTTTCAAAAGTGCTTATTAAATAGGCCTACTTGAAATAAATTAATTTTGAATTATTTTGAATATTATCTGTTCGTCAAAATATTAATAAATAGATTGTATGAAAAACCAGTTTTTTACTCAACATCCACGGGAAAATAGATTAATTAAAATAAACCCTTAAAGGAGTGAAAATAGCTTTATTGTATGTAAATGGTTACACCTCTGTAGCAGTTTTGCAAAAAATGTCCCAAAGATGTTACAAATTTAAATTTGAATAACTTTATGCATAAGATGTATGAGTTAGCGGGCTTAGTCACTTGCTCAACCAGTTTAAATGATTAATGCAATATATAGGTTAGACAATCAATTCAATATAAACAATTGTTTGTGTTTCCTTATCTAAGCTGGTTTCTATAATTAGCTCATTTACACGTATTTTTATCTCCCAACAGGAAACAGCACAGGAAAACCGTTTACTCTGATATTATACCACCCCATAAAATGAGTGTAACTAGTCTGATGTAGATGTGTTTTACGTAAAACGTAAATAGAAACTAAGAAGATTCTCTATATTTTGTAAAGTTAGTGATATTTTGTGTACAGTGTACTGCAATACATAAAGATGCCAGTAAGTATTAACAAATGAAATTAATAATAATTTTTTATCAATATTTTTGAGTTAACCGTATCAGAACACTCAAACACCGTAACATCAATAAAACTGGATTGCAAAGCTTAAACAATGTAGGTTGAAGTAGGTAGACTTGGAAGTCCGAAGCTATCCTTTCTGATGCATAGTGCCTATAAGATCGAATAAAAAGTCTGGTCTTTCCCAGACATTATCACTAAAACGGCTGATGACCATTTCTTAGAGAACTCTGGGTTTGTTTCCAGCCAACCTAAATTGCAGCAGCAAGGCGGTTTTAATCATGTTTCTCACATGTGTCTAGGAGTAGTGCAATTGTTATAAATAATCAATTAATAACTATAAGACTGCTTGGAAGCAGGCTCCGCTCTCATATCTCACAAGAAAGAAAATTTTAAAGATTGTAAACTATAACATGATGTTGAAAAAGAGCCATCTGCTAATTTTCTTGCTGGCTCTTCTTGGTGAAATCTGCCTTCTGAAACGGTGGTAGAGTCACTGGAAACATACTGACTTGGACCTCTCAAAAGTGCTTATACTAGACCTACGTGAAATAAATGAATTTTGAATTTTACCACAAATTCAAGTTAATGTACAAAATGATCGCAACACCAACATAGGAGGGGCATTACGCTTTTAACCGTATCAGCACACATGTTGAGTTTACTATTAAGACAAGCCAATGGATGTTTCATAACAATAAAAATGATTAAAAATTTATAGTTTAACTAATCTGAAGTATCAGTTAAGCACACTTTTATGAAATTGCACAGCAACGCTAACCGTATAACTGTCTTTTAATCCATACAAATAATATCAATGCGAATGAGTTTTGGTTTGTTTGATTGTCTTTCCTTCACGCCCTTACTAAGAAACAAATCGACTTGGTGTTTAGAACAAAGTTTAAACGACGGAGAGTTACTTTTGGAAGCCTACTTTTGAAAAAACGTTCTGGCAAAGCAATCTTAAGACTTATTAACCCATTTTAATTTAATTATTCATCGATACCGTATGTTTGACCCACATCCCTAATATTGTATGATTCACAATTCCTGCAATGGTGATAATATTGCTTGGGCGTTATTGGTCGATACGCCTATGCGGCATTTGGATCGACCAATCAGCGAATGGAACGGGAGCGTCGGTCCCCCCGCAGCACCAGTCCTATAAATACTCGCCTAACGGAAATTTTGACGTTATAAACCGTTCGGCAAGCCTCTTCACCGGTCGCGCTGAACGACGACTGAATTTATTTAATAAATTATTCCTACACTAAGTTCAACAAAACTCAATCAAAATGGTAAGTAATCCTTCGTATACTCGTTTTTCGTACGTTATTTAATTTTCACTTTAGTTTTTACGTGATTATTGACGCTAAAAAGCCGGTTCGTCACGCCACCATCTTGTCGGCATATAGATCCACGAGGCCGGGTAGAGTACTTTTTTCAAATTATTTCCTTCTTTATTTGAATATTCAATTGAAGTGATAACGTAACGTAACTCAAGTAATAAAGAAGTTTGCGGATTTTTACTTTTCAAGTTTTGTGACTCAATTCAAGGATGCCGCGCCGGTACGCCAACGCCCTTCTCGTTTTCATGTCTAATCGATAAAGTTGCGAATCCATTCGAATCATGGTTAGTGCTAAATAGTTACTATTAATTAACAATGTATTTTGGAGATTTGGATAATTAGTTCTGAGACAGCCGTACAGATGACGTGTTCTTGACCTTATTCAAGGATCGTCGAACGGTGATGTCACCAAGGCACACTTAACGTAATTTAGCACAAAATGATGCCTTTTGGGAAATCATAGGGTTTTGAAAGGCGAAAGTAGCAGTTTTATACTACCGGTAAGACCGAAGCTTTCACCGACCTTTTTTCTGAGAAGAGTTTTCCTTTCACCTTATTGTTCGTAGGTATCTAGCTAATTGTAATTTGATAACGTCACGCCATTCGTTTCTTCGTCATTCATACTGTGCGTTTTACAAAGGTAGTTGAAGTACTTAACCTCATACTGTCTCGAGTAGAATGAGTTAGTGTGTTCGTAGCATGTCGATGTCCTCGGGAAGTTCATTGACACTTGTCTGGTTCTTTTTTTTTTTTTTTTTTTATAAATGCGATTAAGCCTTGGTGTTTTATCCCACAAGTTAGTCCTTTACTGCAATCTCACGTGAAGTTATGCAGTCTAAAGTGCGAGTTGACTCATACAATTCACATAGTTCTAATAATATTGTTTTGTCAATAGCGTGAGTGCATCTCAGTACACGTTGGCCAAGCCGGAGTCCAGATCGGAAATGCCTGCTGGGAGCTCTACTGCCTGGAGCACGGCATCCAGCCTGATGGCCAGATGCCCACTGACAAGACCATCGGCGGTGGTGACGACTCCTTCAACACCTTCTTCAGCGAGACTGGCGCTGGCAAGCACGTGCCCCGCGCTGTGTTCGTCGACCTGGAGCCTACAGTAGTAGGTAAGTGAACGACCGACTGGTAATGCATTGGTTAAAATACAGAACAATATCTAGAAGCAGGCAAAGTGAGAGTTAAATTTGCATACAAAGGACTCCATATCAAGGAAAATGTAAATTTTATATTATTATTTCTTATAGTTGCAATGGAATTTTCACCATAATCTATTATGATCGACAGTGTACACTACACTTGAAATGTTTAGAGGCTTAGGTATTTCTCATATAGGTACTCTCAAGACATGTATGTAGTTTGAGGGCCGATTGGCGCAGTGGGCAGCGACCCTGCTTTCTGAGTCAAAGGCCGTGGGTTCGATTCCCACAACTGGAAAATGTTTGTGTGATGATCAGGAATGTTTTTCAGTTTCTGGGTGTTTATATGTATTTTATCAGTATTTATGTATATTATTCATTGAAAAAATATTCGTCAGTCATCTTAGTACCCATAACACAAGCTACGCTTACTTTGGGGCTAGATGGCGGTGAGTGTATTGTTGTAGTATATTTATTTATTTATGTATGGAAGGTAATGCCAAACTGACACAATTGACCATTTTAGATGTGAAACAGTTGGAAAACTGCGGAGGTTCTGCTGTCAGTCTGAACCAGTGGTAGCGTCACTACAAATAGACATGCATAATATTCTACCTGAAATAAATTAAACTTGAATGCAAACACTAACCGCAATGGCAATATACCTAAGTACTAACTGGATGTTCCATTTTGGTTGATTGTAAAACCTGTATTTCAGGAGTGCCAGATATCTGTACCATAGACTTCCATTGGTCTAATTTTATGATGGATCACTAAAATCTTTAATCATTCAAACTCAATTTGAGCAGAGTGGGGAGGGTCATACACTCTTTATTTCTACAAATAAAAAGATCTGGGTGTTGCAGTCTTACACTAATAAATTGGTGAAGCCCGGCTCCAGCTTCTACTATTTTACATTCTTAACATTACGTATACTTTATTAACATATAGGATATTCTGAAATAATACAATGAAGATGCTTGTAACAACAAGGCTTCTTAGAAGCAGGCCACTCCACTCTCATCTCTCACAAAACAGAAAAATTCTAAAGATTGTTAAACTATACAATGATGTTGGAAAAGAGCAATCTGCCGAGTTTGTTGGTGGAATCTGCCTTCCGAACCGGTGGTAGAGTCACTACAAACAGACTGACTTGACGTTTCAAGTGCTTATAAATTAGGCATACTTTGACATCACTTGAGAATAAAACATGCATGCCCAGCAGTTTTCCCTTATGTTCTTAACTGTGTGTGAAGTCAACAATCCACTTTTGGCCAGCATAGTAAACCCTTTTCATTCTGAGAGGTGACCCATGCCCTGTGGCAAGATGACTCCAACCAATTTGCTAACTGTATTTTTCCTTGTTCACAGATGAGGTCCGCACTGGTACATACAGACAGTTGTTTCATCCAGAACAACTTATCACTGGTAAAGAGGACGCGGCGAATAACTACGCGCGTGGTCACTACACCATCGGAAAGGAAATCGTTGACCTAGTCCTCGACCGCATCCGCAAGCTCGCCGACCAATGTACCGGATTACAGGGATTCCTGATCTTCCACTCCTTCGGTGGAGGTACCGGATCCGGATTCACATCTCTCCTTATGGAACGTCTCTCGGTTGACTACGGAAAGAAGTCCAAACTCGAGTTCGCGATCTACCCAGCTCCCCAAGTCTCAACCGCTGTCGTCGAACCCTACAACTCCATCCTTACTACCCACACCACTTTGGAGCACTCCGACTGCGCATTTATGGTTGACAATGAGGCTATTTATGACATCTGTCGCCGCAACTTGGACATCGAACGCCCAACTTACACCAACCTCAACCGTCTGATTGGTCAGATCGTATCTTCCATCACGGCTTCACTGCGTTTCGACGGCGCCCTCAACGTCGATCTCACAGAGTTCCAGACCAACTTGGTGCCATACCCACGTATCCATTTCCCATTGGTGACTTACGCACCAGTCATCTCCGCCGAGAAGGCTTACCACGAGCAGCTGTCTGTATCTGAAATCACCAACGCTTGCTTCGAGCCAGCCAACCAGATGGTCAAATGTGACCCACGTCACGGAAAGTACATGGCTTGCTGCATGTTGTACCGTGGAGATGTCGTGCCCAAGGACGTCAACGCGGCCATCGCCACGATCAAGACCAAGCGTACCATCCAGTTCGTCGACTGGTGTCCCACCGGTTTCAAAGTTGGTATCAACTACCAGCCACCCACCGTGGTGCCAGGCGGTGACTTAGCCAAGGTCCAGCGCGCTGTATGCATGTTGTCCAACACCACAGCGATCGCCGAGGCGTGGGCCCGTCTCGACCACAAGTTCGACCTCATGTACGCCAAGCGCGCGTTCGTGCACTGGTACGTCGGAGAGGGTATGGAGGAGGGAGAGTTCTCAGAGGCTCGCGAGGACTTGGCTGCCCTCGAGAAGGATTACGAAGAGGTCGGCATGGACTCCGCCGAAGGAGAGGGCGAAGGCGCCGAAGAGTACTAGGCGTATTCCAATATGTAATAAGCGTATTTCCGTAATACGTTTAGCGCACTCGCACCGAAACATTCCGGTGAAATAAAAGAAAACTAATAAATTATTTTCCGTTTTTTTCTTTCATATCCAACTATCTAAAAATATCATCTATATCGTTTCAAATGCATCACCCTTAGTGATTAAACGACGTCTTTGCTTCGTTTACATTGTGTAGTTTTTATGACTTCGACACGCGTGAGTACATCGCTAAATGCCTGGGTCATAGGGTATATGTTAGAAATATTGGGTTAGGCTCACATAAATAAAATACAGTGCACATATTTAAGAGCTATTTATTTCGAGATTTATTTTAGTTACCTACTAGGTAAACATTTTTCATACTAATAATTTAGATTTATTTAAAGCAGGTACCTACTTATAATAGTATCTGACAAATTAATAGGTTTAAATAGTTTTATAAAGTTTAATAGTGATTTACCTACACGAAGGAAGAAGGAAATATTATTCATAAATAGGTTTATATAGGTTTTTATTCATATTTCGTTGGTCTAATAGGTAGGTAATACTAAAGCTTCAGCAAATAATTATTTGGCCTAAACTTTAGCCGTTATTATTATTTGTTTACAGTAGAGCTTATTATAGGTTCTAGGTTAAATGTAATGTAGGTACATGTATTTTATTTCAAACTACTAAATAAATAAATACCTCATGTAGGTACTCATCTCCTATCTCGTTAGCAACGTGTGGTTTGTAAGAAAGTACGTTTCAATGACTTAAAACTGGTCGTTCGTTTTACTTTCCTTTATAAACAATTACTTCTCATAATTAGGTAAGTAAGAGAACAGAATGACCTTTTAAACTTCTACCAACTGTACTTTTAAGTTTTAACCATGCTTGTTTTCCCACCATCACCGGTTAATTCCCTCTTATTACCGCTTTGTTTCACCGCTGACATTGACATTCCTATTTCCTCCTACCAAGACCTACAGTCTTCGTTAAGGAATCTGGAATACTCAACAACCTACGATATAATTTTCTTGATCCTAACTGATTATTAGTTCTGTTTATTACAATTTGTTTGTTTGGATACTTTATTTATTTATTTTTATTCCAAATGTTAGACCATACTATATTAATGTATATGCTAAGTATTTTGTTATAGGTGAACTTTACTTCACTTTTTTTATTTATAATAAAGCCTTTTAAGACATAAATCTTGTTAAACTACACCAAACCTACAAAAAAATTTAGGAAAACGGTTGTCCTATAGGCGGTTATTATAATATGTGTTTAATTTTGCCCAAACTTTGTGTAGATCTGATGAATGTGGTTGGAGATGGAGGACTCCTCAGCGGACAGCAGCAAAGCCCTCCTTTAAGAATACTTTTTTTTTTTTGAACTACAACTAAATTGAATGCCACATCAAAAAACAAAATCAAACACGGACAAAGTCGCGGGCAATAGCTAGTAATTTTATAAATGCGAAAATGGATTTTATTGTTTGTCCTTCACGCCCTAACGAAGCAACCAATTTACTTGATTTTTGACATAGAGTAAGTAGAAAGGACGGAAAGTAACGTAAGCTGCTTTTTATCCAAAAAAATAAACGGTTCCCACGGGATCGACGACTAACGACTAACGCGGGCAACAGCTAGTATAAATATAAAGTGAATATCCTCCAAATGTCAATAATGTATATATGTAAATAATATACTTAAAAAATAATGTAAATAATGTGTTGAAGTAAATAATGTACTAAGTAAATAATGCAAACAAGTTAATAATGTAAATAAGTAAATAATATACATAAGTAAATAATGTACTTAAGTAAATAATGTACACAAGTTAATAATGTACTTAAGTAAATAATGTAAACAAGTAAATATTTTAGATAAGTAAATAATGTAAACCAGTAAATAATGTAAATAAGTAAATAATGCACTTAAGTAAATAATGTACTTAAGTCAATAATGTACTTAAGTTAATAATGTAAACAAGTAAATAATATACTTAAGTATATAATGTACTTAAGTAAATAATGAACGTAAGTAAATAATGTACTAAACTAAATAATGTAAATAAGTAATTAATATACTTAAGTAAATAAGTAAATAATATACTTAAGTAAATAATATAAACAAGTAAATAATTACGAAAGTAAATAATGTACTTATGTAAATAATATAAAAAAGTGAATAATGTAAATAAGTAAATAATATACTTAAGTAAATAATGTAAACAAGTAAATAATATACTTAAGTTAATAATGTACTTAAGTAAATGATGTATTTAAGTAAATAATATACTTAAGTAAATAATGCTGACAAGTAAATAATGTACTTAAGTAAATAATGTACTAAAGTAAATAATATACTTAAGTTAATAATGTACTTAATTAAATAATGTAAGCCAGTAAATAATATAAACAAGTAAATAATGTACTTAATTAAATATTGTAAACAAGTAAATAATGTATTTAAGTAAATAATATACTTAAGTAAATAATGTACTCAAGTAAATAATGTACTAAAGTAAATAATATACTTAAGTTAATAATGTACTTAAGTAAATAATGTACTTAATTAAATAATATAAACAAGTAAATAATTTAGATAAGTAAATAATGTAAACCAGTAAATAATGTAAACCAGTAAATAATCGAAACAAGTTAATAATTTAAATAAGTAAATAATGTGTTTAAGTAAATAATGTACGCAAGTAAATAATGTACTTAAGTTAATAATGTAAAGAAGTAAATAATGTACGTAAGTAAATAATGTACTTAAGTAAATAATGTACTAAAGTAAGTAATATACTTTTGTTAATAATGTTCTTAAGTAAATAATATACTTCAGTAAATAATGTACTTAAGCATATAACGTACTTAAGTAAATAATGTACGTAAGTAAATAATGTACTTATGTAAATAATATAAACAAGTAAATAATGTACTAAAGTAAATAATGTAAATAAGTTATTAATATACTTAAGTAAATAATGGAAACAAGTAAATAAAATACTTAAGTTAATAATGTACTTAAGTAAATTATGTACTTAATTAAATAATGTAAACAAGTAAATAATGTATTTAAGTAAATAATGTATTAAAGTACATAATGCAAACAAGTAAATAATGTACTTAAGTAAATAATGTACTAAAGTAAATAATGTACTAAAGTAAATAATATACTTAAGTAAATAATGTACTTAATCAAATAATATAAACAAGTAAATAATGTTAACAAGTAAATAATTTAGATAAGTAAATAATGTAAACCAGTAAATAATTGAAACAAGTTAATAATTTAAATAAGTAAATAATGTTCTAAAGTAAATAATGTACGCAAGTAAATAATATAAACAAGTATATAATGTAAATAAGAAAATAATATACTTAAGTAAATAATGTTCTTAAGTAAATAATGTAAATAAGTAAATAATGTACTTAAGTAAATAATGTACTAACGTAAATAATGTATTTAAGTAAATAATGTACGTAAATAAATAATTTAAACAAGTTAATAATTTAGATAAGTAAACCAGTTAATAAAATATGTACGTAAATAATATATTCAAGTAAATAAGTAAATAAAATACTAAAGTGAGTAATGTACTGAAGTAAATTATGTATGCAAGTAAATAATGTAAACAAGTAAATAATGTAGATAAATAAATAATGTACTTAATTAATAATGTAAACCAGTAAATAATGTAAATAAGTAATTAATATAAACAAGTAAATAATGAATTTAAGTAAATTATGTATTTAAGAAAATAATGTACTTAAGTAAATAATGAACTAAAGTAAATAATGTACGCAAGTAAATAATGTAAGTATGTTTTAAGTGTGTGGTACCTACCTACTGCACATGACAAAAAGCCACCTACGCGAGTCTCATTGACGTAATCCTACGCGTAGTAGCAGCAGTTCCTTTTATGATGTACTAGCGTACCCAGCCCGCTTCGCCGGGCTAGATTTTGCTTTATTTTATTTAAACAATAAACTTACATCATTAAATTTTTATTTTTAAGTCTCATAATATATTAAATCATTTATTTCTCTCCGTATTCATTCTCTTTTCGAGCGGGTAAAGATCGTTATCTACACCCATGTACACCCAACAATAGAATATCATCATAGTAAATAAAAGCTGTATTAGACAGTTTGACAGTTCGAAAATAGGAGTGCTCCGATCGTCACCAAACTTTACAGGATTACTCGCCAGGTCAATCCGAAGATTCCCTGAAAGTTTCATTGAAATCGGTCAAGCCGTTTCGGAGCCTATACGGAACATACCCACACACTTCCTCTTTTATATATATAGATAGAAGATAGATAATAACGTGTACAGGCGCAACAAGAATCAATATCGAGTTAACGTTCCATACGTACTTTTATTATAAAAATAAGCTGAATTGGCTATAGTCCGCGAAAACCAGGAGAATCTGTATGGTGTAATTGACAACGAATAATTTTTAAGTAAACATCTCCTGAGGTTGCTCCGGTTTCGGAGCGAAACGCGCGTAGAGGGTACATTGCCGAAGATATTTTTGGTGTGGAGTATAAGGATCGAAGAAATTATAAATTACACCACACAGATTCTCCTGCTTTTCGCGGAGTATAGCAAATTAAGCTTTATTTTCATAATATATCATGGATTTCCGCAAAGTAACGACTGCTTCTATCCAATATACGTACTTAGGTATACCTGAATGAAGAATTAAGTAGTAACGAAGCAAATGCATTTCAACAAAAGAGATGGGTAATGAACAATAAACTGCATTTCGATTTCCCTCTTACAGAAAACCTTGGTAGGTTGTAGCGAAATCAGTTACTGTACTGTAGCTCATTTAACTCGAAAACAATAATTATTAGGTATATTCCTCACAGCTGGAGAAAAGTCTAATACAGATGACTCGTAACATGACATCATCTGCCTTTACCATAAAATGGTAACCGACTAAAGTTGTTGGCATTGATATAGACCATTTATTTGTAGGTATCAAAAGACGTGTTTTTTTTTTTAAATACTTCAAACACGGCTAATTACAAAGTCTTTTTAGGTACCTACCTATGTCGACTTCTTTTTGAAGCTGTGTATCTCAACGCTAAATCGGTTGGCACATCTTTTTCATGCCAGCTCATGTCATGACGAAGCCTCACATCAGACTAGACTAAATGAATACCGAATTATCATAGAACCCGGAATTTTGACATTGGTCTTAAAGTGGGAGGCGATTTATAAGGCCAACAGTTTACCGCCTTGCAAGGAACGTTATCTATAATTGATGTTTATTAGTTATACAAATCAGTATGCCGACAGAAGTTACAACAGAGACGCGTCGCTGGTCTGGCGCAATACATGACGAGCATGTCGAGGTCATCGGTGAGACGATCCATTTTCTCCGACCAAAAATTTATCAATACGATTATAAAAGTTTTCATTTCAAAACATTAGACTAATAATAACCCACCAAATATTATTGTGTGGAAAATAATTGTGTCCCAATTTTATTGTAATTTCAATGCGACCTTATTCCAGTGACTAAAAAGGCCGTACACACTGCGCTGTAAGCAACTAGTTAATAAAATAACTTGATTCAAGATTGTCTTGACTCGTAGGTGGATATGACATCATCTCCCGTAACCATAAATGGTAAACAACTGCTGACATTACGACTCTTATGAATGGTGACATAACTTCGTTTTTAGCGAACAACCCACACGTTTTTTTTATTAAGAAGCGTCCATGCTTTTCTGGGTCACACGTACTAAGGCTTCCCAAAAATAGTTTGAAATTGCATTGAATTGAATTACCTATAAGATTAAACTGTTCTTAGCATAAAGTGTTTTTAAGGAAAACTAGTCTGACGGTAAACAGAAACTAACAGTCCCGAGATGTTCTTTTGTCAAAAATCATTACTATAATATATTCGCCATCCAACAGTTTGTATAAGCCATTCAATTAATGTTACCTGGTATAAGCAACAAACGTGAATTTAAAGATTGTTGAGAAAGATATATAGATACAATAAATTTATTGCAATAAAACACATAAAATAACAATTTAAGAAAACAAAGATGGTACTTGGAACTGTGGGACAATAGCGACTTTATCACTCGAAATGTTTTTGTAACGAAAACCGGAGCGTAAGAAGCCAGTAAATCAGTGTAAAATGAAGTTACAAAGTAAATATAAAATCCATATTAATATTATAGATGCGAAATTGTGTTTGTTTGTCGTTACTTTACGCCCTAACTAAGTAACAAATACACTTGATTTTTTGCATAGAGTTAGTTGAAAGGCGTAGAGTAAAGGCCTACTTTTTATCTCAAATTCAAATTCAAATTCAAAATTCATTTATTTCAAGTAGGCCTAATATAAGCACTTTTGAAACGTCAAGTCTGTCTGTTTGTAGTGATTCTACCACCGGTTCGGAAGGCAGATTCTACCGAGAAGAAGCCGGCAAGAAACTCAGCAGTTGCTCTTTTCCAACATCAACAATTTACATTTTGTATTTTAACATTCATTTTTCTATCTTGTGAGAGCTGAAAGCGGAGCCGGATGCTTCCAAGCAACCTTGTCATTAAAAAATTCATCAATTGTATAGTAACCTCGCTCTAATAAATGTGTTTTAACAAATTCTTTAAACTTGTGCATTGGCAGGTCCAAAATCACCTTAGGAATCATATTATAAAAGCGTATACTCAATCCCACAAATGATCCCTGTACCTTACGCAGACGATATGCAGATGACACTAATTTATGACCATTTCTTGTAAGTCGACTGTTTATGTCCACTTTTTGTGTATAAAGACTAATATGTTGTCTTACAAATACTATATTGTTATAAATATATTGTGAAGCTACAGTAAGTATGCCTATTTCTTTAAACTTCTCACGGAGGGATTCGCGTGATTTAAGTTTATATATTGACCGTACAGCTCTTTTCTGCAATATAAATATAGTTTCGATATCAGCTGCTTTACCCCATAACAAGATTCCATAGGACATAACACTATGAAAGTACGCAAAATAAACTAGCCTAGCTATTTCAACGTCAGTAATCTGTCTAATTTTTCTGACTGCGTAGGCAGCCGAGCTTAGTTTACCCGCTAGTGAATCTATATGGGCACCCCACTGTAGCTTATTATCCAAGGTCACGCCCAGAAAAACTGTGGAAGTCTCTATTTTTAGTGATTCTCACGGGATAAGTGTATTAATAAATTAATTTGGAAGGATATTTATGATATTTATATTTATAATTGTAATACAAATCTGATTTCAAAATTGTAATCGGAATAGAAATCGTCAGCAGGATCATAATCTGAATCATGAACATAATCGTCCTACTCGCGCAAAACACAACTCTTGCTAAATCCGGCGCCTCTTGTGATTGGCCGCTAATTTTCACGCCGCCGCAGGCGAGAGTTGAACCTCTTGCTCTGGCTTAGGTTATGGGTTCAGTGACTGTATCGCAAGTTCCGTTTACGCGCCTAATTCGATGAACGAACTATTTCTGTGCAATGTTTAAGGTTAGCGGTCATTGAACCAAAGTTATATTTATATCATCTCTCCCACCGACTTTCGTGTGCATTTATACTTCCAGACACAAAAATAAGAAGTATCGTAGCAAAAGTGGAAGTGTGCGAAGTGGAATATCATCAAAGCCAAAGTCAAAGATTTCTCTATTCAAATAGGCCCATAAATGGTACTTTTGATTTGAACGTACGTTACATAAAAAATGTGCCCAAGGTATTCTCAACGTCATTACCAACCCATTACCGGTTCGCTACAGGGCATGGTTCTGGTCAAACCGATACGCGACATCGTACCGGAGCTAGTCAACGCCGAAGCCAGACCAGACCAGAGAAAATTCAGAAGATATAAACTCCCAAAATGAACCTGCGAACCACCTTCCACCCGCAAATTCTCAATCTTACCACTGCGCCAGCAAGGTTGTCAGAATTCAATTTAGTAGCGCCATTGGTATCCGAAGCAGTGATAGCGCATTGGGTAGGAGCTTGACTTCACTTCCGGGGGGCCGAGTTAAAATCCCAGCTCGCACCTCTAACTTTTCTAAGTTGTGTGCGTATTAAGTAATTAAAACATCACTTGCTTAAAGTTTTAAAACGTGTTTTAAAACGATAGCATAAGTATTACCATCTACTGCGCTCATCAACCCGTCTACCCAGCGTGGTGATTTTGGGGCAAGCACTCCAGTTGGTTGGTTTGAAGCAGTGATAGCGCAGTGGGTAAGAGATCGACTTTACATTCGGGGGCCGAGTTCGAATCCCGGCACGCACTTTTCTAAGTTATGTGCGTTTTTGAGTAATTCAAAATATCACTTGCTCAGTGGCGTGCACTTCATACATGCACAAAAGCACTGTCTACCCTATAATTTATACATAGCTCGTATAGGAGGAGGATTTTCGCCATTCTATGCAATTTTCCTGGTAAGGAAGCCAGTGCACGCCACTGCACTTGCTTCGACGGTGAAGGAAAACATCGTGAGGAAACCTGCATGCCTGAGAGTTCTACATAATGTTCTCAAAGGTCTGTGGAGTCATATAATCCACACTGGGCCAGCGTGGTGGACTACGGATGGCGGTAGTACGTACTTCCCTGAACGAGCTCTGTCATGAGAAGCTACTAGTTCTACTAAAACCATTGCTAAAACCATGGAAATTTTAAGTTACCTGTTAAGATTTATATGATGCACCACTACTGCGCTTTCATCAATGGCCTGTACGAGTCCACTGATGGACTAATGGCCTCTGCCGGTATTAGATTACTAAGCTACGAATAAATATAAAAATAATTTAATTTAATACCGGGAGAGGCCTTTTAGTGGACTAAAATGTATTAATATGTATTAATATTTATTTTCATATAATATATTCTATAGTACCTAATATTATTTGTTATATACATATGTGCCGAAAATGAAAGTGAAATTGTTCATCTAAAGACTGCATTCAATTGATAATTCGGGCGTAAAACGATTTTGAAACTTTTATTTAAACTTTACTTTTAAACTGTAAGTATTAATGCACTCAAGAATGTACCTACATTTTGTACAAAGTGTGAAGAAATCAGCGCGAAGTCGACAGCCGGCCTCAAAATAACTTGAACGTGGCATGCCGCATGGAGCCGAATGCTATACATAGGCATGCCAACTCCATACCTACTTACTGCGTCGCGCGGGAGTGCCACTTTTCTTTATGCGCTATATGTAGCGGTTGAATTGGTCTCTAAGAAAATTATCGTCTTTAAAGCTGTTGTTCTCATTCTTCGTCTGCGTTTGTAACGGTTTTTTTTACAAATCCCTTGAGAACTGATTGTTATCCTGCAGGGCAGGAGACATTTTTTCATACGAACAAAGGCCAAAAGCATATTTTCTACCACAGCTTTATTAACTCTCCGAGCATTGGCGCACAGGTGGGAAATTAAAGAAATAAATATACTACGACAGTACACACATCGTCATATAGGCTGCTTCCATAGCTTGTGTTATGGGCTTGTGTTAACACAAGCTACGCTTACTTTGGGGCTATATGACGATGTGTGTATTGTCGTAGTATATTTATTTATTAAATATGTAATACTAAGAGACCCATTATCGGACAATCAAGTTTCACTCAACATTATATATAGGTATTTTTATGAATGATATACATAAATACTTATAATATACAAATAGACTCCCAGACACTGAAAAACATTAATGTTCATCACACAAAAATGTTACAGTTGTGGGAATCGAACCCACGGCCTTGGACTCAGAAAGCAGGGTCACTGCCCACTGCGCCAATCGACCTGCATGCATGAGAGTTCTACAAAATGTTCTCAAAGGTATGTGGAGTCCACCAATCCCCACTGGGCCAGCGTGGTGGACAGTGGACTACGTCCCTAACCCCTTCTCATTGTGGGAGACCCATGCCCTTTAGTGAGCCGGGTCGATATGATGAATATACCTACGTGTTTATACAATAAAAACCGAAATAATACTTTAGATGCTTTTGAGGTACATTGTTTAATGTCTCTGAGACTGAAATGTGAAACCCAAACTATTGCCATAGTTTTTAGTGAAGGAAATCAGATACAGCCCTAACATCAAATGCAAAAGTAAAATCAAGTGACTCCTAAGAGAGGTAAGGTTCCGTGATGAGATGACGATGGGAAATCAGAAAAGGCGGCCGCCATCTTGATTTGGATATCTATACGACCGCGTTAACTCTGACACGGAATCTGTATTTAAAAATAAATGTTTTTGGTTACTAAGGAGATTGCTTTCAAAAACGATGTCTGGGCATCCGTTTGTATACTAACAACGAATATGTATTCAGAATAAAAAAAAAAGTGGGCGCCATCTTGAAGTTTTTGGTTAGTCAAAGTCAATGTCAAAAATATCTTTATTCAAGTAGGCCCATAGGTGGCACTTTTGATGCGTACATGAGAATTACACGGTAGTGTGATGATGGCGATAACCATATTCGTAAACATAAATCTAAAGCTACGAGGGTTCCAAACGCGTTCTGGTCTAAGAAGCCCACAGCAAACTTAGCGGGGTGTTTTTTTTTATCACTATCTCACATTGTCATTTAAAATTATTAGACGAGCAACCTGGTTAGAGTAATAATAGTTCACACCCTAGCTTTTTTATCGATTACGTAGTCCTTTATACTATAATAGGACTTTTCTACAAGCTTATAATATCGATAAGCTATTGAACCGATAGCTTTGAAAATCGATATCTGGGTGTCCGCTTAGACACCAACAACGAATTTGTTAGCAGAATAAAAAAAGTGTATACCATCTTGAAGTTTTTAGATACGAAGCAGATTGCTTTCAAAGTCAATATCTGGGGTCAAAACCCAATTTAAGTACTTTTGTAGAAGAAAAAAAATCCCAACATAAGTCTACTTCATATTTCAAAGCAGTGTATCTCTTTAAAGAAAAGTATGATTCACTCCGAAAATATGATATAAAATTTAAAATAGCAATACGAAACGTCTTGTCGCGCTCCCTTTTTTCAATTCGTAAATATTTGTTTATTACGATTTTGTCGTATTTATGGTCCGATTTTCCTTAATTTCACCTGCTTCCGCACCGTGTCAGATCTGTGCCGCTGTCTCCGGTGCTCTTGACGTCGTTATCTTATCAGTAAGAGGCAAACCGAAAAAAATCTTGTTTTGTTTTTGCAGAGGCATATAAAACCAAACTTCACATACAATTTTAAACCAAAATGGTACCAATGTGTCACCATATTAAAGGTAGTGTTTTGAAAACCCCGTTTATAGCACATTAGCTCTAACACTATAACACTTGCGGCTCAGGTTGATGGACATAGGGCGTGTACTTTGCATACCCTGCGATGTGTTGCTGTTTATAGGGGAGGGTTTTCAGAGACGGATCCATCAGCTTGGTCTGTCAATTATTACAATAAATAGAAAGAGTTAAATAAAACAATTAATTTTCACGTAATAATTTATTTTCATAGTTTTACATTCGTCACTTTGTCTTATTTGTTATTGATGGAAGCTTTTAGGGTTATTTTTTTACATTCAATACGGTAAACTGAGACCTATAGAGTAATTTTTCTCTCATGCGAAAATCAGAATTGCTAAGTGTACAATTTCTATTCGACTTTTAGGTGAGAAGTGGTGAGAGTAAAAAAATCTTTTGTTATGTGAGCAATTCATAACATAAACCTTCTTACACTCAACACTTTTTGAATGGTAACAAATTATAGGTAGATAAAGTTTAAAAACCCGTTGGGGGGGTCGAATTTTTAGTTAGAAAAAAAAAACAAATAAATATAAAGAAAATGTCTGGATAATTCATGGCATTGTATTTTATTATTAAGTTTGGATTCTTATATAAGAATTTACAATGCGTTTTCTCTATAGGTTCTTGTTGCTACATTTTTTTTTCTTCAAAATATACAGATAACGTGGCGATAAATTCAGGTTATACATACAAATGGAAAAATAAAAGTTGTGCTAAATCGCTGAAGTACGGACGTTAGGCGTGGAGAACCAGCGCTATTAAAGAGTGGATCCATAAAAGGCGGTCGCTGTTATATCTATCTCTTTCGCACAATATACGGACGAAAATTGCGAGAAAGAGATAGCACGACATCGAACGTTATAAATAAAGATTAAATATACTACGACAATATACACATCGCCATCTAGCCCCAAAGTAAGCGTTGCTTGTGTTATGGGTACTAGGATGTCTGATGAATATTATTATGAATAATACACACAAATACTTAGAATATACATATAAATACCCAGACACTGAAAAACATTCATGCTCATCACACAAACATTTTCCAGTAGTGGGAATCGAATCCACGGCCTTGGACTCAGAAAGCAGGGTCGCTGCAAACTGCGCCAATCTGCCGTCGAATATTTATATAACAATCAATATATATACCCTTTATTTTAAAGGTTTATTTTTACGTGTCTCTGTCGCTCGCGTACAAATATATTCTCGTCCCGCTCACATGGGATTGCAATCTATAGATTATGAATCTCATACATTTCCGTAGTTCAGGTTACACCAGTACAGTATGGTACTTAACTCTGCACAAATTTCTTTTTGTGACTTAAACATTGACTCACCCTCATACCAATCGAATAGCCAATCAATGTTTACTATTATGAAAATTAAGCTTAATTTGCTATACTCCGCGAAAAGCAGGAGATTCTCCTGCTTACCGCGGGTGCAATTCGAATGCCTTGGATTGACCTTCGCTTTCAGAAACTTGGTCGCATAGCAAATTAAGCTTAATTTTCATAATATATCATGGAAGTAACGCCTGCTCCTATCCAATAATCAATGTTTACGTCACAAGGTAACAGTTAAGAGTGCGTTTACGATTAGAATTTAATAGAAAACCAGGGGCCTGTATATCAGACTAGCGATTTAATAATCTTTATTTGGATAAGGAATCACAATATAAAATCACGAGTCATTTAAATAATATAATTAATATACAAAAGTATTATTTACGCTGGACCGAATACTGTGACAGTGTAAGTCAGCCGTAACAACTATGTAAAACAGTGGAATCTCTATAACTCGAACCTCGTTAAGTCGAAATCCTCAGTAAGTCGAAACAAAATTGCCTTTCCCTTCCGCTGAACACCTAAATACGCGGTATCTCGAATTATTTAGACTTTGTAACTGGAACAAAATGTTATTTCCCTACGAAGTATTGATGAAACATATTTATACTCTATACCTAACTAGAATTTCAAACTCCGTAAGTTGTACTACGTACGACTCCGTATTTTACTAACTGTAAAATATAATGACGTCTTACTTGGGATTCCCCGAACAATAAAATCCAAAAGGAATGTTCGGGTTCGGGGCTTCTAATCTATTGTTTTTGTCTTGTAAACGTGCAATGAATGAATACATTCATGAAACTTTCTAAGTAACACATAAAACGCGCCTCTGTAAGTTGAAATTTCAGCAGTTAAGTCATATGTATCTCGAAGTTCTTCAATAAAGGTACCTAAATAGGCTGCATGAACGTCAATATCTGAGGACTTCGTCTCGCTTAAAGCAGTATTATTTTAATCCATAGATTAATTAAAGAAACAAAATCCTAATTTTAAAAGCATCATCGTTTATCAACAATAGTCTATAACAGTCCCTGCTGGACTAAAAGACTCTAACAACGGGAGTCATATCGACCCTTTACCGGCCCACTACATGGCACGGATCTCCTCCCACAATGAGTAGGCCGTAGTCCACCACGCTGGCCCAGTACGGATTGGTGGACTCCACATACCTTTGAAAACATTATGTAGAACTCTCAGGCATGCAGGTTTCCTCACGATGTTTTCCTTCACCGTCGAAGCAAGTGCAATGGCGTGCAGTGGCGTGCACTGGCTTCTTACCAGGGTATGCATACAACAGGAAAATTGCATAGAATGGCGAAAATCCTCCTCCTATACGAGCTATATATAAATTATAGGGTAGGCAGTGCTTTTGTGCATGTATCAAGTACACGCCACTGAGCAAGTGATATTTTTAATTACTCAAAAACGCACATAACTTAGAAAGTGCGTGCCGGGATTCGAACTCGGCCCCCCGAAAGTGAAGTCGAGCTCCTACCCACTGCGCTATCACAGCTTTAAACCAACCAACGGGAGTGCTTGAACCAAAATCATCACGCTGGGCAGACGGGTTGATGAGCGCAGTAGATGGTAATACTTATGTTATTGTTTTAAAATAGTACTGCTTTAAGCGAGGGCAGTAAGTCCCCAGTGGCGTGCATAGAGGGTATGCACAGGGTATGCAGATGATACATACATACTTAAGGGTAAGCTTTTTATAACTCTTACAATGCCTATCCTTAAGTTATTAATGACTCGTACTGGTGATTTTCTTAATTTTGTATCATCTGCATACCCTGTGCATACCCTCACAGCTCAGAGCACGCCACTGTAAGTCCCCTATAATTCATAATATCCTGTGCAGAACGCACCAGGAATAATCGTTCAGCGCAAATAAACAGGCGACCAACGAGCAGGATCTTACCTACCAAAGACGCCACCAGGGCATTTCAAGGTTACGTATATAAATTATTGATCTCCATTAACTCATTTTTTTTTGTAGACACTCATCTTAAAATCCTGATTATATTTACTGTACTACTCGACTATAGTCAATTTAGCCGTGGAGCGAATGTAAAAGAACAAATGGTAGGTCGTTCGCCTAGTGAAGGGGTAAATAACATTTTAATCTTATGCAAAAATAAAATAATATATTATTTGGAATAATATATATATAAAGTAAAGAAATACATAGTATTATATAATAGATAAAAAAAAAAATCAGTAGATAAACATCAGAGTGCGAAATCTGAGATTTTCTATATACTTTAACTTATATGGAAAGTTAACTGAAAAGAGCGCCATCTATTGACAATACGGTTTCCCTTCGATACTATATGAATCGTAGTTATATAATAATAAAAATATAAATCTTTTTTTTATAAATTTTTAAGTGTTTTTTTTTCTATTATAATTTCACTGCTGAAAATTTAAAAAAAAAGTATATATATAAATTATAGAATATAATAATATCGTTAATTGAACCAAAAACTTTTACTTTCACGCCTCCGAATAAGTAAACGTAGGTAAATTTTCTTGCACTTCGCACTCTGTAATAAATTGAAATCTGACACTGCATCAGCTAGATTTTATATGGGACTGTATATAGTACATTATTGATCGCGAATAGCGTACTGATTTCATATACCTACACCGTTCTACGTAACTATACAAAAATACTATTATAACATCACTTTTAGGTTATGTTTACAACTAGCGAAGCCGTAACAGAGCGACTCTAGTGAAGGTCAAACTAAGACGTTCATTCCGTGGACGCTAGTGCAAAACTAGCGTCCCGCGTTCAACCAATCACAAGACGTTTCGTTTTGAGCAAGAGTGGTTATTGGTTGCGTGTTTGCACGCAATCGCGGACGAAATTTGAATGCCTTGGAATGACCTTCGCTTTACGAATCTTTGTCGCATTTTGCGTTAAAACTGGCTCACTGAAGTTTAATTCACACGTTGAATTTCAATGCTCTATAAATAAAATCGAATAAAAAAATTAGGCGACTGACAACGACCCTTAGTAAGCACGATCAGTCAGTGGCACTGTCAAATTTATTAGCCTTGAAATTTAACGCCTTCACTAGTGAGCAAGTTATTATGCACCTACTTCGATTTGCTTCGTATTCTAAAAACTTTAAATTTAATTTTAATTTAAAAAAGTATAACTATATATAACTATTTAATATTAAAAAATAATTAGTCATTGTTAAATCAACATTTGGCTCTAAAATACTTTTTAGCATTAACCTATAGAAGTACGTTATCATATTATATCATATATGGCTTTAACAAGAAGTAGCATGAATTATGTACGTTGACAAATAATGTACTATGTAGTATAGAGTCGTCATCACATAGCATGTTAGCGGACTACGCGTTGTTGTCCACGCTTGCTGTGACAAGATAGGATACTGGAAGTTATCTTGACATAATTATATAGTATAAACTAAGCATGAGATTTGATCACCCAGAATCGTCATTTCGTTTACGAGTATCGACTGTAACAACGTCATGAAGTTAATTTTGTTTTATATACAAAATTTTTACACCGTAGTGAGATGATGGCGATAACTACATTCGTAAACTTTAGCTAAAGCTACGAGGGTTCTAAGCGAGCACAACAAACTTAGCCGGGTGAGTAAAGTCGCACACGCAGATATTACAACGTCGAAATGAGAAATGACTCAATGTCCATTTTACTTAGACGCCACTGTATAGATACACTAAAACCAATTAACGCAATAATCTCATGCTAACGGTGTAGCGAACGTAAATATTACGAATCGCTCCGGCAAATTCAGTACACGCAGTATACTAGTAAAGATATTATTGGACCTCTCTAGAACGTAGTACATTATTCATTCATTATTCAAAGGTTATGTATTATTATTTATTGCCTATTGCTAATTAATTAGTGTGTTACTACTTGTAAAATTGTGTTACTATTGTAACTATAACAATTTTTATCATTAGCTAGTGCCTATGGTAGTTTTTATGTTATAAATACAGGTTTAGGCCGGCCGCATATTATGTAAACCTGTCTGTCGGAAAGAAAATCTGACTCGCGTCGAATATACGCTTATATATTTTGGCACAAGACCATGGAAACAATAAGAATGTCGCAGGATGATCCATTCATAAATTTTAATCGACCCCACAAAAAACCAGAAATTCGCGACAGTATCTGGTTTAAGAATAAATGAGACTTAAATAGCGACGAGATGTCCGAAATGGAAGACTTCAATTCGGAGGTTGGAAATTATCCTTTTCCAGTTAGTACATAGGTATATAGGTAGTCTCGCAGTGAAGGTTAGTGCTTAGATGGCACGCGAACTAAGCTCCGTTTAGCTGAAACTTATTTTTTGGGGAGAGTGGAAGGTTCTCCAGAGCGCGTCACAAAATTTTCTACAAAGTGGTAATATGCGGCTGTCCTTATGCTTATCTCACATCTGACCGCATCGAAAGAGTGGCATGCGGCGATTTTTCTAATGTCTTATATAAAGTTTATTTTACAAACAGTGATTTTTTTATCATGTATCATAGATATAATATAATTAAACTTTTGGTAACAACAACGTGGTTGTAAGGTATTCTAATAAAAGATGTCAAAAGTTTAATTAATACTAAAAACATTGCAAACTTCAATGTAACATTTCTCTGTGTACCCCATTCTAAAGTCCACGCAGAGCACGAAGTCGCGGGCTTAAGCTAATTAAATATAATAACAACTTACAGATTTATCTGTTTGTCACGGCGTTTAGCTTTTATTTAATGTTCATTGTATTTTTTGGGATTTCTTCCAAGAAAGAATGGAAGAAATTCCTTCTTACCAAGAATGTCTGCGATCGCGAAATGTTTAAGGAATTCTTCGAAGATCCTGGCTACGCCTGGTGGGAGGCTTCGGCTATGGCTAGTTGCCACCCTACCACAAAGACGTGCCGCCTAGCAGTTTTGCGTTTCGGTACGATAGCATGTAAAAGCATAGGGGTTTAATATAACTGTTATACCTTTAACATGCTAGAACGCTACCGCTCGACTTATGGTAAATAATATGCACTCCTAAACTGCATATAACTAACCATCAGGTGAGTTTGAATGGCAATGGCAGCCCCGTACTGGTAAGCGCAGCGTTGGTCGACCCCCAACGAGGTGGACAGACGACATTAAGCGCGTCGCAGGTAGCCGCTGGATCCAAGCGGCTCAGAATCGTGGAACTTGGAACTCCCTACAAAAGACCTATGTCCAGCAGTGGACGTCTATCGGTTGATGTGATGAAGGTGAGTTTGCAGTTAGGGGTTAACTTGTAGTAAAATAAAATAAAATAACCATCCGCGCTAGGAGATAATTATGTCTACCGTTTTCTCGTCTGATTTCTATGAGATAAGACGAGAAAATGGGCAATGGCCATTTTAAATAAATCTGTAGGAATAGGACCCGTGATCTTAGCAGCATAACTTCGCTTTCTCAGACATTCTTTGTGGAGAGACACCCTTATAAATGGTATTACGTATGTCTGAACAAATCGGCAATTCAGTACACAGCGCGTCATGTAAAAAGAGCACTGGCGATATCACTGCGCAGGGTTCAATTTACACATATGAAAACCGAGGAGCTCGGGGATCCGATGGATGATGGGGTCCCCGAAGGTGCTAGAATGTGACCCCGAAATGGAAAGCACAGTAATGGTATATCCTAAGGGCGACATTAAACGAGCCGCAGGGAGTAACTGAATACGAGTGGCACATAAACGCAGTGAGTGGAAATCCTATAAGAATCTATATCAGTGGAACTTTGGCTGAGATGATGATGATGATGCCATAAGAATAACGGTTTTTCCCCTATAATAATAAATAAATAAATAAATATACTACGACAATACACACATCGCCATCTAGCCCCAAAGTAAGCGTAGCTTGTGTTATGGGTACTAAGATAACTGATGAATAGTTTTTATGAATAATATACATAAACCCATTTTCATCACACAAATATTGTCCAGTTGTGGGAATCGAACCCACGGCCTTGAACTCAGAAAGCAAGGTCGCTGCCCACTGCGCCAATCGGTCGGTTATAGACCACCAAGCTGGCCAAGTGCGGTTTGGTAGACTAAACACGCCCTTGAGAACATTCTGGAGGAACGCACTCTGCACGTCTGGAGAGCTCTCAGACGTGCAGAGTGCGTTCCTCACGATGTTTTCCTGCACTGTTAAAGCAGTCACCGTTACATAATTGCTTAAATTAAAAATGCACATAACTCCGTAAAGTTAGAGGTGCCGTGTCGGGGATCGAACTGGGTCGCCTCGGAATGAAAGTAGAAACCTTACCCACTAAGCTATTACCGCCTATAAATCAACATACGATACATAATATAATCGCAGTCATATGTAAGCAATTTTAAGAAATTGTCTTCAGCGTAGGACGATCGTCAGAGTTCTTTTTACTTGACGTTAATTTTACTAACATAAGTTATGACACAATTTTATAAATACACGCTATTTTTTTTATAATACACAATACATTATATCATAATCTATATACAAATCAAACGTCGCTACGCAATTTCAGCTCACTTTGCACTTTGTTTAAAAACAGGACCTATTATCAGCGTCATAAGGTTCATTTATTGAATATTTGATACACTGACGTATTTCTTCTATATAACATTTTCGTTTAAGATCCCTGCGACATCATGACGGCACTGAAACAGAAAATAACATTTAACACGTTCCCTGTCCGCTGAACCACATATGGCTCAGGAAACTTGCCCTTGGAAAGCACTAATACGTTCCTGAGCCATATGTGTGTCAGGGGACATATACAACTTCTATAGCGATTATTTCTACGGGACGCGCTGGTACTGTACTAAATATGCATGGGACGTGCTAAGACAATCATATAGTAAAGAAAAACGCCAAGACGTACGGAAAAATATCTTTATTTTTTACGAAATTACACTTCCTAACTAATTATGTTTGTTTTTGAAACATGGCAAACAAAAGGTTTTTTTGCATTGCAAACACTCTGTATCTACGCGTTTGACTTGTTTAGCAGCAGTTTCCCAGCTTGTACCATCTTTTCGCAAGTCTTCGTAGCATCCATTACAACGTTTTCGGATAATTTTATTGTCCTCTTTTCGCTGAATTTTTGATAGAAAATGTTGATTTGTGATCGAACTAGTAGACGGTCTTGGACTACTCAGTGTATTGGCATTCGTATCTGATGAATTGTCCAATAGCAAGAACTCCCTGATAATCTCTTGCTGCGCCTGTAATATCGTTTTGCGAGATTTTCTGTTTGCAGTTGGGTGTAGTTTTTGATACAATAGCGTGGCGTTTGTAACCGACGCACAAATCAAAACATCCAGAGCAATCTTCTTATACCACGCTAGAGATTTTCTTTTAGGGTCGTAATAGCTTGAAAGCTGGTCCGATAGATCTATGCCCTTCTTTCTATCATTGTAGAAAAGCACTGCTGTCGGTTTTGATATTGGGCGGTACCCAGAAGACATTTGCATGCTAGCGTCGTGGCAAGTAGATATCATAGCGACGTCACGTTTGTCTCTCCATTTCAGCACAGTGACATTATCTTTCTGACGAGCAACTAATTCACCTTTTTTGGGGCCCATTTTCTTTATTTTTATTGCCCATGGAAGGTCAACCCTATTTACTCGTAGAGTGCCGCATAAGTCTGTCTTCCGCTGCAGCAAATATTTTGCTAGTCCTACACTGTTGTAGAAGTTGTCACACACAACAACCCGTCCAGTGTCTAAAAGTCCATCGCATAACTGAACTACGACACTTCCCGGCTTGTCCAGATCAGCAATTTCGGGATCGCGCCCTATGTAAATGACATAGTTCCAGACAAATCCTTCTTCTGTGCAGAGCTTATAAATTTTCAAGCCATATTTGTGAGCTTTTGATGGGTTGTATTGACGGAAAGATATCCTCCCTCTAAATGGCATCATTGATTCGTCAATAACAATACATTCACCAGGTGTATGTAAACTTTTCCAGTTGTTGATGACAAGGTCTAAAAGTGGCTTTATTTTGTACAAACGTTCCTGCGGATCTCTGGGAGCTTCATTATCGACAAAGTGCCAACAACGCAATATAGATGAAAAGCGATTATACGACATATTTACATTGTGAAAAATTGGATGGTAATAAATCGCGTCTAATTTCCAATGCGATTCCAATGTGGGAAATTGTACAATACCCATCAACATGTACAAGCCGATGAATTTCATTATATCAGCTTTTGTCACGTCTGTCCACCGATTCATACGGCTATGCATTGATATATTGGTGTTCTGTTTTATTTGTATTGCATACAAATTTGTTTGTGTGACCATAAGATCTAATACCTCATCGGTCACTATTTTTCGGTAAATGGATCCAACAGAATGTTCTCCTTGGATGTGAAGGGTTGAGCTTGCGGTATAAGGAGAACGTGACAATGGTAGTACTTCCTGCTTCCAACCATTTTCCTCATCAATGTTATTTATTTCCTGTGGAGAAAGCCGCATAACCTCACCAGCTGTCCACCTTCTGGGTCTAAGTGGCTGCGATACGCTGCTCGTAACTGGTTGGGGCGGATTTATAACGGTATCGGGCGAATCTTCAGGTGAGTTTCTACCATAGTCACCATAAAAGGCCTCGGTAACAATATTTGAACGAGAAAACTCACCTGGATCAAAGTCTGGATCGTTTATATCATCATCAGCAAAAATACTTGGTTCCTGCAAACCACCATCCGAATCGACAAAATCCGGCTCGTCTTGTACATCACTATTTCTTCCACTCGAATCCGTGTCGTTATCGCTCAATTCGAAGTCACTTTCTTCCAGTATTTGTCGCAATTGCTCAGTAGTAAGTTTACGGGACATTTTCGACAAAAAAACACACGATGATGAACTTCAAAACAACACAGAAATCAATCATGAAAATCAAAAAGTAACGGACAGATTTTTTGATGTCATTGACAGTGACATCAAAAAATATGTAACACTGACATGTTTGTAGATAAGTAGGTATTACCATAAGTTGTATAAATGTATAATTTGTACATATAAAGTGTAAAAAATCAATAAATAATTATAAAAACCACTATAAACTTCCCTGAACCACATATGGTCATGAACGTGCAGAAACAAAAATGACTCTCTACGCTCCTGAGCCATATGTGTTTCAGGCTAATAAAAAAAACCGGAAGTAGGTATCTACTTCCGGTTTTTTTTAATTTTTTTTTTTATTACTTTGACAACATATTAAAAGTATTTTGCAAAAAGTATGTTGGACTTGTCATTCAATTTTGCATTTTTGTTTGGGACAGGGAACGTGTTAAGAAAATATCTAACAGTACACCGCAGCACAATACAAATTCAAATTCAAAATGTCTTTATTCATGTAGGCCTATCACAGGCACTTATGAAGCGTTCATACATACATGTTTACATAATTGCAAGGGGATGGTGATAACTTCATTCGCCAACTTAAACCTAAAGTTACGACGGTACCAAACGCGCCCTGGTCTAAGAAGAGCCCACAACACAGTTAGCCGGGTATTTTTTTTTTGTTATCACCATCTCACAGTAAATTTATATTAAGCTATGAAGCTAGAGCAATTCACACCCAAGCTTTTTTATCGTTTTACATTTTAGTACATTATGAAACAAGTGTGGTAAATTGAATTTAACACTCGAGGCTCAACGCTACTAGTTAACTAGTTAACAAATAAAACTAGCTATATTATATAAAAAAACTATCTGTTGAGAAGTGTACATAGGAAACGAACATCTTTTGAGATGTTCGTTTCCTATGTACACTTCTCAAACACCTGAAAAAATCGCAGTAACATTTGTGTTACTGCGATTTTTTCAGGGAGTCGTTTAAAGACTTTAAATAAAAGCTATTTTTGAAAGTAAACATTAGAAAACAAATGCCATTTTGTTGTGACTAGACGGCCGATTGGCGCAGTGACCCTGCTTTCTCATCCCAAAGCTTCAGAGCGCAAGCTCTGAGCGAGTGCGATAAGGAAGTAAACAGTGGAATGATCAATGCACACACTTTTCATACGACGTTTTTCATAACACTTTGAATAACAGCCTACGCGAAGGTTGAATTCAGAAAATGGCTGACTATTTTTCTGTCTTTCCATTGTACGGACTTTTTTTTTATAATTTTACTATATGTTTATGTGGTGTACAATAAAATGATGATGAAAATCTGCCGCTGTCATGGCACAAGGTGACCGACTTGCGTGTTTGTTTATTGTCACGGCCGACACGAACAAGAAAAAAAAAAAAAAGAAAACTTACTCGTGCCGCGTGCCTACAGGCGCGTGCCCTATATGCGCACGGTGTAGAGCAGGCGGCGCTAGAGCGGCGGGCTCAGCAGGGCTCCGAACTGCAACAAGGCCTCCCGCAGCGCCGGGCCCGCGCCCCCCGCACCGCCCGCCAGCCGCACCAGCGACGGGTACACGTCTGCGGACCGCAAGGAATTAGCCGCCACACGGTAGGTGCGACGCAGCCAGTGGCGTGCATAAAGGTTATGCAGATGGTATAAAACGAAGGAAATTTCCAGTACGAGTTTAAAAAACTCAAGGATGGCCTTTTGTGTGAGTCATAAAAAAAACGTGTGTGTACTTAACAAGATAAAAATCATTCAAAAATGTTATCTTTCGCCTTATTCTACGTTTGTAGAAAAAACTACACTAACAATAGAAAAAAGATATTGTTTGAATTATTGAAAGTCAACTGTCATACCTTTTTTAGAAAAACTAAAATGTTGACTATAGCTAACGTCATGGTGTCGGTTATTTGTGACGATATGCGCGCGCATCTTAAAAATTTACTCTCACTATTTTTCCATAACGCGCCAAAAGAAGTATAACTTCAAAAACCAACCCTTGAGTATTTATAACACGTCGGTACTCAGTGGCATGCATAGAGGGTATGCACCGGGTATGCAGATGAAATAAAAATATCATTATTACTCATTTCTGATTATTGTATTTGTATTCTTAAAATATATTTTTTTTTTAATTGTATTTTTGTAATTTATTTTTTATTTTTTAAAACAGTTGCACACTGTCTACTGTGAAGGGTCTGTTTAATGAAATGTTTGCTTGTTATGTACCCACAATTTAGCAAAGAAATAAATATTATGATTATTATTATTAAAATGAAGAAAATCTCCAGTACCAGTTTTATTATACCTAAGGATAGTCATTGTAAGAGTTATAAAAAGCCTACCCTTAAGTATTTATTACTCGTACTGGACATTCCTCATTGATATCAAGTATGAATTATTTTAAATTTATTGTAACGCAAGCCGGGCTTTTCGGCTTGTATGGTAGTACCGCAACTGCCCTTCTCATTGCGGGAGGAGACCCGTGCCCTGTAGTTGGCGGGTGATGAGTCGATACGATGCTTATGTACCAAGCCTCAGACGTACCTATAAGCCGGTGCCACGCCGCCGCGTCCACTCGGGAGGGCGGCGCGCGTTTCATCGCGGCTGCCAAGGCCGCTACGGCGCGGAGCACGAACGATATCTCCGAAACTTGATGCCTGTACAACAATGCTTCATTAAGTCCAGGCCGGTAATACGGGAATTGACGCCCGATGACGACGATCTCTCTGGCGCAACGGCGCAACTGTGAATTCCGTCCCGGGTAATTTTCAATTTCTGAATTTCTGGTCTGGTCTGGTGGGAGGCTATGACCGTGGCTGGTAACCACCCTGCCGAGAAAGACGTCATTATCATCATCACTTCAACAGATTGAAATCCACTGCTGGACATAGGTCTTTTGTAGAGAGTTCCAAAATCCACGGTCCTGGGCCGCTTGCTTCCAGCGGCTCCCAGCAACTCGTTTGATGTCGTCTGTCCACCTTGTTGGGGGCCGACCAACACTGCGTTTACCTGTGCGGGGTCGCCATTCCATGAAAGACGTGCCACTGAGCAATTTAGTGTTTAGGCGTAGAAACCTATTAGGGGTATTAACTACCACACTCCCTAAAAGATTAGCCCATCACTTACCACCTGGTGAGCTTGCAGAAAAAAGATTAAATGTCACTCAAGATGTCGAGCTACGACGTCGCAACAGTGTTTTTTTCCTACCTTGTTTTATTATGTAAAAAAACCCTATTCGGGCGGTATCACCAACGGGACAACAGGCAACATCAATCAATGTGTTCTAAAATACATACAACTGAGAATTCAGTTATGCAGCTAAGCAGCATTGTAGCAATGCTGTGTGCCGGTCTTAAGGGCCGGGCGTGGTTGCTGATGTGATTAAAGGCGCATTAGGCGTAACACCTACGCCTCAAATTGATGGACACAGGGCGGCATGTTGCAGGACGTATTCCTTGCATGCCCTGTGAAGTATTGCTCCGTTTACAGGAGATGGTTTTCCCCCTACTAAGTTTCTACAAAAATTCGCCATAAATAACTTTTAAAAAAATGGTTGGACTTTAGGTCCGGAGCACAACACAAGCTCAGTGGAAGATCTTCCTGCCGATACAGGCAGTAGCTCCCTTACAATTGGTGACCCGGACGTGAACTAATATCGACGTACGCGATGCACGCATTCCTGACGCACACAAAGACGCACGCACGCACGCACACGCGTAGTCATCAACAAACTGCGACATATCGAAATCGATCCTCGACTACGGTGCGGCGTCGCAACGCAAAGACGCTTCCCTAACTCGTGTAGATGGTTGCAAGTCTTGCATGCGATAGGGCACCGTGTGGCATACCAAGGATTTTTATATGTCGAATGCCACTGTTGCTTGCCAAGTCCGCTTTCATCTCACGAGATAGAAAATTAATGTTAAATTGTTATATTATATTGGAAAAGAGCAACCGCTGAGTTTTTAGCCAAATTCTGTAGAATTTGCTTTGCGAACCGGTAATAGTGTCATTACAAACAGACAAAGACGCCTAACTAAAAAACAGATCTTGAATTTTTTGGATTATTTTATATGGTGGTGTCGAGACTGCCAAAATTAATATATGATTTTCATTAAGAAAAAGCTTTAATACCTGGGAAGTGGTTCTCCACTGTCCTCATCTCTGTTGTACCTCGTTATGACTTCTTGGAACCGATCCAATAGAGGCATTATAGCTAAGGGGTCACTGTCATCTGTAAAGAAACAATCTTAAGGTGAAATCACATCCTCGTCCGAAAGGTATACAACGGGTTCCCTGGGCGTCTAACACAGCCAACAATAGGGACATGCTGTGGTTCTTTTTAGTTCGGGTATACCACCTTTAGAGGGGGGAGTCCCACATAACCTCCGTCCAATCTCCCAAGGGTCGGAGGTAGCAAAAAAGCTTTTTCATGAAGCCAAAAAAAAAAAAAAAGTAGAAATCACATCTTAATATTGAGCAATCCTTACTTCCTTAATAATAAATGCGAAAGTGATAAATCCTATGAGACGGATTAAGCAGCCAAAGTCAGACAAACTATAGACCAAAGCGGAGACAAAAAAACAAAAATTTAAGAACTCTCTTTGCTAAGTCCATTAACGCCCGAAGTTAATTATCTGATCTTATCCAAAAAATGGCATGGCAGATTGAATTTAATAGCGCTGTCCTTATCTACAGGGGACAGAAGATAAAGGTTGGCACTACACAATTAATTGTCTCATCTAAAATTATTAAATTTTAAGCGGAATTAATAAGATAACTCACTTTCGGAGGCATTCATCGAGTCCATGTCTTCGAGCATAGAGAACTGAAGGAGTGTTTCGAAGCATGTCCGCGCGAACTCCTCTCTCTCTTTTAACTCTTGTTCATTCTCTGTTTTAAAAAAATAATACATCAGTTTATATGTTGTTTTTTCATGCAGTAACATTTTCCATAGCTAAAAAAGATAAGTTGTTCATGGCTATATTTCTGACTATATGTTTATCGATTTTACTTATAAAGTAATAAGTACACAAAATAAAAAAAAAAATTGTATCTAGCTTTCTTTAAGGTATCCTCAGTTATTTATTAAAATGTTGTTATTAAATTAACTGCAATTTGGGATTACTGTTTATTTTGGTTAGGTTTTAATTAATTTGAGCTAAAAAAAATTGCAAGAAAGAGTACGAAATCGATAATGGAAAAATGCAAAGAGCGGCCACGTAGAATTGTGGGTCGCATTTTAGTTTGCACCGTTCTGAAATTGAATCCGTTATATTTGTTGTGAGAAGTTCCGCAGGGTGATTACGTATCGGTATACGGTAATGACGATGAAAAGTGACGTTTGAAAATTGCAAGATTTACGCCTGTCGCAAGATACGTAATCACCCTGCCGGTTTAAGAATAAATAAATAAATAAATATACTACGACAATACACACATCGCCATCTAGCCCCAAAGTAAGCGTAGCTTGTGTTATGGGTACTAAGATGACTGATGAATCATTATATGAATAATATACGTAAATACTTATAATATATAGATAAACACCCAGTCACTGAAAAACATTCATGTTCATCACACAAACATTGTCCAGTTGTGGGAATCGAACCCACGGCCTTGGCTTAGAAAGCAGGGTCGCTGCCCAATGCGCCAATCGGCCGTCCTAGAGATAGAATAGAATAAGATAGAGTTACGTGTGTGCGGCTGGTGACGGTGCAACGAGCCGGCGCGTACGAGCGCCAACAACCTGCGTGCGTGGCGCGCGGGTGCCCTCGGAGTACCTCGCAGTACCTCGTCCCGCACCACTCCCACCACTTCCCGCGCCTGCGCGGTGCCTCCAACACTGGTACGCGATAAAATAGCTATTTATGCAGCTTTTTTTATTTCGCAAGTTAGCCCTTGACTGCAATCTCAGCTTGGTGGTAAGTGATGATGCAGTCTAAGATGGTAGCGGGCTAGTCTAATTGGTGTCTACGCGACATCGCACCGGAGAACATAATCGCTTAGCGGCACGTCTTTGTCGGTACGGTGGTAGCTAGTCGCTGCCAAACCCTCCCACCAGACCAGACAAGAACAGAGAAAATTTTTAAATTATATTCGGGATAAAAGGTAGCCTATGTCCTTTTCAATGTCAAAGGCTACATGCGTGCCAAATTTCATCCAAATCCGTTCAGCCGAAGATTCACACTTTCATTTTATATTATGTTATCTATATATATAAAAATGTTATGTTTGTTTGTGTACGTTTCAAAAACTCATCGAGCTGAAATTTTAGCATGATATAAAATACGCATCAAGGATTGTTTTTATCTATTTTTCTCAACCATTCAATCACAATGTGCCCCAGCGAAGCGTGGCAGAGTACAGCTAGTATATTATAAATATACATATAAGGTAGGAAGTGGGATTATGAGCACCGAGTTAAGTAATTGAATGAGCGTGGGGACACTGCCAATTGCCCAACACAATGCCTTGGAGGGCACTCAATCCATCTGTCCGGGTTATTGTCACTGATCTTAACTAATATTATAATAAAGCTGAAGAGTATGTTTGTACGATTGAACGCGCCAATCTAAGGAATTACTGGTTGTAATTTGTCATTTTGTCAACGAACTTCTGCGTGTCTGACGCCAAATCTTCTTGGAAATTTAACAGCTAGATATTAGAGTACAAAACTTACGGTGGCTCAAACATGAAAGTCTCCAATACAGTTGGCAGTATCTCCCAAAATTCGTTGTACTCGTCTGGATTTTCTCTCGCCAAGGGCAACCCTGTCGCTAGCACCTACAACATTAAAACGGAAAATTTAGAACGAAACATTATCATTTAGTCGGTCGTGTCTTGTAGTGACAAGGGGGAAACTGTAATCAAAAAAGGGGTATACTATTAAATCTGTTGCACACAAAATAATAAAAAAGAGCGTATACTGTTAAATCTGTTGCACACAAATCTCTAGACTAAACTAAATTGGCATGTCTAAAAATAGTGAGTACCTGACGCAAAAACGAAGGGGTGTTATAGGTTAGAAGTGCCTGTGTGTCTGTCGGTAACATCGTATTTCCCCGGATGAACCGATTTTGATTTTATTTTTTTGTTTGAAATGTGTATTAGTCGGGTGTGTTTTTAGCTATGTTTAATGAAAATCTAAGATGGCCACCGCTGCAATGACGGATTACACACTTCTTCACAAGACTCTCATGGGTATCAAATAAAAGAGCTTGACTAGTAGAATACTATACACTATGTCAAATTTCAAATTCAAGATAGCCGCCATCACAAAATGGCGAATTACATTTGGTTTTTTCCAGTCTCTTAATATAGGTGTCACATGAAAGGGCCTGACTAGTATAACAATGTACACTATATTGAAAGTCAAGGGCTTTTGAAGATTGTTAAAATGATGGCAATACTTTAAGACTTTTAATTTAGTTTAATTATAATGCGGTGAGCCACAGCTTTCAAGAGTTTTTGATTAATATACAATGAGTAATCGAATTACGATATACTGTTAAAGGGTGCATAAGTATATTTCATAAAGAACAACCCTGTGATTCAAGACAAGACAATCAAAGAAGCATATTTATTTTACCATACAAACTAAATCAGAACATTCAAAGTGCTTACTTACAGACCACCCTAATGAAGATAAAAGACCGACACGCGCAATTTACCTAAGCTATATGCATTTTAAGTTTTTTTTAGTTTTAGTTTTAGTTAAACACTATTTCTAGCATGGTGAATAGGAAAGTTAATTCTATAAAATCAGTGAACCTGTAGCAGTAACGAGGCGATTTGTGTGGGCTCATCAGGTTGGTCGCGCTCTCGGTCGCTGTTTCTGCGCCGCTTGTCCGGAGTACATTTCTTCACGGCTGCGTGCAGCGCCTAGAAATTAAAACAGCTTTTGTAGTTATAGAATTTTTCTGGTCTAGGATTTCTTATGAAATCGCTCAGTTAATAATAAATTTGCCTATGGTAGTGTCAGAGGAAATTCAGAAATTTTGAATTCCTATATTCGTTTGTATATCCGGCAGTATGAAAAAATATTTGGATTTGACACAATAAGTTCAGGTGAAGACATTTTTGAGAAAAGTACTATAATAACCTTGGTCACATCTATGCATTGAGGGCATGATAATCTATTTCTTCTTCTTATTATAATGTAAACGATATTTTTGTTACTTTTTAGTTTAAAGTTAAGTTAAGTAAAAGTAGTGTAGTGTAATGCAGTGTAGTGTAATGAAGTGTAATGTAGTGTAATGAAGTGTAATGTAGTGTAATGAAGTGTAATGTAGTGTAATGTAGTGTAATGTAGTGTAATGTAGTGTAATGTAGTGTAGTGTAGTGTAATGAAGTGTAATGAAGTGTAATGAAGTGTAATGTAGTGTAATGTAGTGTAGTGTACATAGTGTAGTGTAGTGTAGTGTTATGAAGTGTAATGTAGTGTAATGAAGTGTAATGTAGTGTAGTGTAGTTTAATGTAGTGTAATGTAGTGTAATGTAGTGTAATGTAGTGTAGTGTAATGAAGTGCAATGTAGTGTAATGTAGTGTAGTGTAGTGTAGTGTAGTGTAATGAAGTGTAGTGTAGTGTAGTGTAGTGTAATGCTTACGCACCTGCAGCAGGCTGGGCAGTTGGTGCGCGCTGGGTGCGGGCGCGGCGCGGTACAGCGCGGCGGCGGCGGCCAGGCAGCGTGCGGCCGCCGCTGGTTGCTCCTTGGCCGTGCCCGCGAGTGCGGTCAGCGCGCCGAACATCGCGGGCAGCAACTCGTGGCGGCTCAGCGCTTCCTGGGTTATTGATGTATACAATGCTTGTCATCTGTGTCAGATGGACGTAATAAACTAGCTACGGAGCGATACGGTAGTTTCATTCTCACTAACCGACATCCCATCAGTGGCTTGCATAGAGGGCATGCAGGTGATATAAAATGAAGTAAATCTCCGGTACGAGTTATTAAAAACTTAGCGAAACGTGCGTACATGGCCGAAGATCTGTTCGGTGTAGAGTATAAATATTGAAGAAATTATAAATTACAACTCCTGCTTTACGCGAAGTATTGCCAATTAAGCTTAATTTTCATATTATAAATAAAATTTAAATAAATAAATATATTACGACAATACATCGGCATCTAGCTCCAAAGTAAGCGTTGCTTGTATGAGTACATATAAAATAGAGATAAACACCTAGACACACATTGTGTGGAAAATGGAAAAACATTCATGTTCAACACACAAACATTTTCCAGTTGTGGGAATCGAACCCACAGCCTTGGACACAGAAAGCAGGGTTCCTGCCCACTGTGCCGATCGACCGCAAAAAGACTGTCGAACTTAGAGAAAAACATTAAGTACCTTATGAACAGTGTCGAGGCAGTGTAACGCGTGCAGGCTTACGGGCGCTCCGCCCCCGATGCCGTCGATGGCGGAGGCCGAGGGCTCCACCCCGCACACGGTGGACAAGCACTCGCCCAGCTTCTGTACGTCCGCTGCCGTGAAGCTGAAAATTATTCAGACATTTTAACTTATAATCGCACTATAATTATGCCTCATTATAAGATATGTTCTTCGAGATTTTAAATAGCTCAGCGTGCTATGAAAGAGCTATTTCTTGGTATTTCTTTGAGGGTTAAGGTCCGTAACGAAGTGATTCGCCAACGAACGAAAGTAACTGACATGGACCTTCGGGCTAGCATGCTAGTGGCAGTAGGCTGGTCGCGTTGTCAAAGGACCGATGGACGATGGAGTCGAGAGATCCTCGAGAGAGGAGACCAGAGACTGGAGACAGCGTCTCGGCAAACGGAGTATCGGGCGCCCCCCAACTAGGTGGATCGGCGACCTCCGAAAAGTGGCAGGCATCGACTGGATCAGAAAGGCCGAAAGTAGGAATAATAAATAAATAAATATACAACGACAATACACACATCGCTATCTAGCGACTAGCCCCAAAAAAGTGTAGCTTGTTATGTGTACTAAGATAATTGATGAATATTTCTATGAATAATATACATCTCTATACAATAATATACAATCTGGTAGTTTATGTGTATATTACATAAACTACCAGACACTGAAAAACATTAATAATCATCACACAAACATCTTCCAGTTGTGGGAATCGAACCCACTGCTTTGGACTCAGAGGGCAGGGCCAATCGGCCGTCAGTTTAACCTGCTAGCATCTTAAGACTGCATTATTATGAGGTTAGGAACCCGAAATAAGTTAATGGTACATATGAGCGGGAGAGGGCGAAAACATCAACACTCCACTCTCGCAGGAGATCTACAAAGCGCCGGAGGGCAATCAATAACCTCCGGCATGAGTTGCAGGCCTGTGGGCAAAAATAAAGGGGAACCCCGAAAATGACAGGCCCGAGATAGCGGCGTGCCATTTAGCATGCGCTTCCCTGGAGGATTCGGCAGCGACCGGGCTACCGAGGACGGAGGAGGTTGGTCTCAAGAGGGACACACAAGAGTTTTTAGTAAGTGCGAGTCCCACATCACTCAAAATCAATTCAAAATTCATTTGTTTCAAGTAGGCCTAGTTCATAAGCACTTTTGAAATGTCAAATCAGTCTGTTTCTAGTTACCACCGGTTTGGAAGGCAGATTCCACCAACAAGAAACTCAGATTCAGAGCAGATTGCTCTTTTTCGACATAATTTTATACTTTAACAATATTTAGAATTTTTCTATCATTAGAATTTATCTTTAGAGAGATGAGAGCGGAGTAGACCGCTTTCAAGTAGCCTTGACGTTAAGGAATTCATGAATCATGTTGTAGACACGATATTTTTTGAACGAAATTTATTTTAGTACATTGTTTAAACTTAGGTAGAGCGTTGATAGCCCCGAGAGGATTTCGACTTCACTTTCGAGGAACCAAGTTCGAATCCCAACGACGCACCTGTAAGTTATGTGCGTTTTCAGCAATTAAAATATCACTTGCACACCGTTGAGTGTAGGAAACCTGCATGCTTGCTGCATGTTCTCCATAATGATCTCAAAGGTGTGTGAAGTCCACCGATCCGTACTGGGCCAGCGTGGTGGACTACGGCCTTAACCCCTCATTGTGGGGGGAGACCCGTGCTTTGTAGTGGGCCGGTAATAGGTTGATATGATGAAAGGTAGATCTGATATTACCTTCGGTATCATGTTAAAAAAGCATATATCCATCTCCACAAAGGATTTCTTTCCTTTTCTCAGACGATATGCAGATATCACTAATTTATGTCCTCCAATACTCCGGAGTATTTCCTCCCACGGAGTGGTACGCGTCAGGTATTTTCTCTGCATAAAAAAAGGCCAGTGAATTGTACATACGTGGATCGAATATGCTGGAAGATTAGGGGGAATATCTGCACAAGCGTGGTCAGGAAGTTGAGTGTCGGCGCATACAGCTCCACCGGCTTGCCGTCTTCTTGCACTGAAAGAATAACAACAATTTGGTCGGCAACGTGTAAAACACTTTACTTTTTATTCCATTACAAGTTAGCCTTTTAGTGCAATCACACCTGATGATGAAGTCTAAGATGGTAGGGGGCTAACATGTCAGGCAGTTATATTAAACCCATAATCTTAATCGGATTCGTACTGGAATGCTAAATCTATTAGCGGCACGTCTTTGTCGGTACGGTGGTAACTAGCCACGGCCGAAGCCTCAAACGATAAACACATTGCCGAAAGAAAACGTTGCTTGTGTAATGGCTACTAAGATAAATGTTGGATATTAAAAAAAAAAAAAAAAACATTCACTTAGCTCGCAACGTAAAAATTTGGACAAGAAAAAATGTATTAGCTGTTCATTTTTCAAAATAAATATCTTATAAACGAGCAATTCTTGTATAAATAAAATTGGAATATCGGAATCGGCTCGAACGATTTTCATGAAATTTAGTATACAGAGGGTTTCAACAGGGGGCGATAAATCGATTCAGCTAGAATTTATTTATATTCGAATCTCAGAATCATTTATATTGGACATACGACTATTTTTTTAAGTCACGGACGAAGTCGCGCGGGTCCGCTAGTAAATAAATAAAGTGTCTAAAAGATTGATTATGTTACCAGGGGCATTGCTGGCCAGCCCCTCGGCGATGGTGGTCCAAGCTGCCCAGGCGGCGGGCCACACGCGCTTGGGCGCTTCGCCCTCCGCGCGACCCGCTGCTGACACCACCTCCTGGAAGGACTTGAGCGCTGCCACTGACACCTGGAGAAAACGCACTACCATTTACCCAACTCACCACGCAGACGGACATCTCTCATCTCTTATCATGCGAACTGAAAAAATATAGCCTAGAGACATAACAACATGTTGTTGTATGTATTTTAACATCTTATTTGTATATGTTTATTTTTGTTATTTATTGTTATTAGGTACACAAAACAGGTAATAACTAAAAGTACATCTAAATATAAGTAATAACAAGTTTCGTTCTAAGCTGCAACGCAAAGTATGTGTACACAACTTGGAATTAAATTAAACAAAAAGTAAAGATAAAATTAAAGTTGAAACAAAAAAGAAACACTTAATTTCCCTAAAGATAATGTGGAATATAGCTTAATAATTTGATTTAAAAAAAAAATATATTCTTCTGTTAAAAAAGTCAATATTACTTCATGCTAAATCATATAATATATAATGTATAACATATGTTCATATAAAATGTATATACATATTTATACAACGAGTAACGAACAACGTGAAGGATTAAGTTTATTTCATAAGGAATCACCCTGTAAAAATATTAAATATAATAGAAGCATATTTATTTTTTGCATACAAACGAATTCAAAACATTCTAAGTCTTTAGTTATGACAACCCTATTGCAGATAAAAGAGAGACACCTGCATAGTACTTTACGCGACGCGTATCTAACAGTCACTTGATTTTAATTGTGCATGTGATGTTTGGACTGTATATGAAAAAAAAAGGCAGTGGTTTACTTAAACACTATTAGGTTTACGGTTTCACAAATAAGTCTCAGAGACAGTACATAATGTACCTCTAAAACCAGCTTAGTATTATTTCGGTTTTCATTTACACGTTGTATATACAATATACATATCTTCAATCAAGGATCGTCGTCGAGTCATCCTAACAATGTGTTGCATTGTGCTTTCAATCTGTCTCTTATCTATTATACTATGTTACCTTGACGTACGTCAAACTAACACGCTGTAAAGAGCAAGGTTAATCTACATAAGACGGTTTTGATAATTTTTGTAAGAACTAATATACTATGCCTAAAAATGACGATAGTTAATCGCAATACGTACAAAGTATTTACGTATGATAGGTTATTTACGGGGAAGCAACTTGTTACAGCGTTTTCTTCTGGATGCTTTACTTAAATAAAATATACGTACGCTGAGAATGTAGCTTTCTATAGACAAAACAATTAAAAACAATTGTCAGGAAGTTTGGAGTAACATAACCTACTTTTTATTAATGGGAAACAAACAGTTTCCACGGGATTTGTAAAAAACTGTAATAAACGCATACGAAGAACGTGGGCAATAGAAAACTTACGTTACAAAACTTTTAGCTTTGCTCTTTATAAACGGATGTTGTAGGTCATGAGACTTCAATCCAAATCTGTAGCAACACTTAGTCAATTCTCAAAGTTGTTATCATATTTTGATTTTGATTTTAAACAAATTGTCTAAAGCTGTTAAAGATTTACCATTTTTTAAATTCACGGCAAAATTAAGTGACTTGTTGGTTGATAAATGATATTACATTACATACAAACGTACAAAAATCCTTTTCTTTTTAATATTTACACTTCCCAAACCCTTTCTTTTTAAAATTTTATTGCACTCAATGAGAATTTGTCGTAGGTGCAAAAAAGTAATAATAAAAATAATGTATGAGAAATATAAATTTTGTATGATACAATAATATCATTTTAATAAATATAATAATATATATCAACCCTTCTGAGAGTACACCCCTGCCCTGTAGTGCGCCGAAAATGGGTTGATTAACACAATTTTCTTCATAACATTAGTATAATAGTATAGATGAAGTTATAAAAAGGCGCGTGCTAACGACGAGCGAGGCTTACCTCGTGGCTTCGACGTAGAGCAAAATCGGTTATGTAGTCGAGTAGGGCTGCCCAGGACCTGTTGAAGTCCCCCACCGTAGTCAGCAGCTGGAACCTTGAGTGGAACACCCTCGATACACCTGATAAGGTCAGCACCTGCATACAAACAAAATGCTCATACAGGATTACTTAAATGATAAAAAAGCTTCGGTTTGAATGATCTCTCATGTCTCTCTTAATCGTTTTTTCTCCTTCTAAGTTATGACAGTCTCTAAGTGGGTCTACAATATTACATTTATATGTTTTTTCATTTTTTGTTTAGGTTTATAAGAGTTGTTGTTGTAACCTGTTGATTGCCCATTAAATAAATAAATTAAAAAAATATATATATAAATGATTGCTTTTGCAGAAAGCTTTTTCAATAGTTTTAAATCACAATGTGAGATTGTGATAACAAAAAAGAACACCCGGCTAAGTTTGACGACCTTAGTAAACAATTTTTGGCTTTGCATTAGTTGAAAGGACGGATAGTAACATAACCTACTTTATATTAATGGGAAACAAACAGTTTCCACGGGATTTGTAAAAAACTGTAATAAACGCATACGAAGAACGTGGGCAATATAAAACTTACGTTACACAACTTTTAGCTTTGCTCTTTATAAACGGATGTTGTAGGTCATGAGACTTCAATCCAAATCTGTAGGAACACTTAGTCAATTCTCAAAGTTGTTATCATAATATGATTTTGATTTTAAACAAATTGCCTAAAGCTGTTAAAGATTTACCATTTTTTAAATTCACGGCAAAATTAAGTGACTGGTTGGTTGATAAATGATAAATTACTTATTATTATTTTATTATCCAAGAACTCTATTACTCGGTAATAGAGTTCTTGGATAATAAAATATAATTTATTTAGGTACTAATTTAATTAATATGTTATTTTTTAATTGACATTCCATGATTATCATTTTTTTATTCCATACAGTAAATTTATGTCAAGTTTATTATATTCAGCTGAGATATTTTGATTATTTTGATGATTTTTTAGTTATTATAAAAATGAATTTGTGTAAATAAATGTTTGCATGTCATAGATTTTGACTAAACATGTATACCTACAATGTTTTATGCAAATAAAATAATGTAAGAATTGAATTGAATTGAAGTGGTGAGCGTATTTACCTACGTATCACGAGGTTCTAGGTTCGATATTATTAGTATTAAATTTTTATTAGAAGGTTTTCTGAATGGAAGCTCGGACTCATGAAATAAGCGATATCCAATGTTCATCCACAAGCCTCGGAGAGCACTGTCAGTACCGATCACTATCACTAACACGTGAGAATGATATGACTGTTAAAACCCCTCAACTCGAATTGAAGCATCGTGGTGGGTCTATTCTCTGAAACATTCTATCATGAGCGAGAAACAATGTGCTCAGCAGCTAGACTATAATAGACCGAGGATGTTAATTGTGATGTTAACTTAATAAACCTTAAGACATTCCTATTATAATGTTAAGGATTACTTAAACGATAAAAAAGCGTGGGTGTGAATTGCTCTAACTTCATAGCTTTATATTAATTTACTGGTGGCTGGATGGTGATAACAGGAAAAAAATTACCTGGCTAATTTAGCTGTGGTATCTTCTTAGACCAGGGCGCCTTTGGAATTCTCGTAGCTTTCGGTTTAAGTTGGCGAACGAAGTTATCAACATCCTCTTACAATTATGTAAACGTATTTAACGCTTTATAAGTGCCTGTGATAGGCCTACATGAATAAAGAAATTTTGAATTGAATTTGAATTTATTTATATTTACAAGAGTTTTTTGCATAAAAAAAAATACATCTTCATATTTATAATCGATCGCTAAAATTCAAAACAGACTTTGAGTATGAAGTGAAGCGATATTAAAAACAAAACTACGATCAAGTGATAATCGTTTCCTTGAGTTAACGAGTTTATTAGAGCGATTATTTATGCACTGATATCGTCAGTTATTCTTGACGGCTACAGAAGGCCAGTTCTTGTCACACTTATCGCATGAGCCATCAAATCGCGATGCGTATAACTATAACTTTAATAATACTCATCGCTGCATCATCGTTTTGTGATTTGGATTTCAATTCTAAAACGAGAAATTTTGGTGTCGAACTGTTGTATCACACTGTACAAGGTACAGATGGAAACTTAGCGATATCACCTTATGCTATTTGGTATTTGCTAACAAGCATGGCATACCAAACCATGGGAGTTACCAGGGAGGAAATCTCGGAGGTGCTTTTATTAACGGAGGACCGAAATGAAGTCCTGGAAGGGTTTATCTCTCTGAGGAGATTGCTTGTCGTGAACGAAGGTGTGAATATAACGTTATTAAATTTTCTTTTTTATGACGAAGGTTTTCTCGTAAAGTCCGATAGTCTAAGGATGTTGGAAAAGGACTTTCGCTTTATCACTCGGCGTCTTAATTTTGCCGAGCCACAAATGGCAACAAATTCAGCGCTAAGAGCTTTGCAGAAGTATGGAGTTCCGTCTCCTCGGAATTTTATAAGGACCGAGGATTTCGTTAATTCGACGATGATTATGTGCAACTATTTATCATTTCAAGCATCGTGGTTAAAGCCATTTAACGTATCAGAGACATCTAAAATTTATTACGGTAATGAAGATAATGTTGGAACAAGCATGATGTATAAAAGCGAAAGATTTCGTTTCTCAAACTTTGATTCGTTGAAGGCTTCTGTCACGGAATTGCCTTATGAAGGCGACGGCAAATACTGCATGCTTCTTATACGGCCTTACAGCGGATACGACGTCGATGAAGTGTACAGAAATATCAGGACAGTCTCAATAAAGGACATTCTTGCCAAACTACAAAGTGACGTCGAGGAGATCGGCTTGAAACAGATCCTGGTAATGTTGCAGAAGTTCAAAATCGATTTGAATTTAAGTTTGAATGAACCTCTGTTTCATATGGGTCTTACTAGTATGTTCGATCGGGATCTCGCCAATTTCGAAAATTTTGGAAAAGATGACATATATATTTCTGAAATAGCTCACAGAGTCACCATTGATATTTCTGAGACCCAAACCATAGTTTACGCGACTACGCCTTCGTATTTAGATAACAAACCAATAACATCGAATGAAACTACATTAAAACCTTTCATTTTCGTTATAATAGAGAAGTTTACGGCGACTGTACTGTTCGGTGGATCTTATTCTAAAATTCCATATGCAGCCCATATTGATGGCGTAACATCATTGTAGCGTGCCTCAAAATATGAATAAAATGACCTGAGTCATGCGGCTGCGATGTTTGCGCCGCATATAGATACTGGCAAGTGTCGATTACTTGCTGTGATAACAGACGTGTCTTAGGGCTATATAAATAAGCGTGGCATAACGTTGAAATAGATATGCAGTGTTTTTTCAAGCCTTGACATTTGAAAAGTGCAGTCTGTAGTATTGTGTAGTCAGTAGCAGTTATGCCGAAATTTTGCAAAGCAAAAGCTTGCATCTTGGAAACAGAGGCAGAAAACTTTTATGATTAATAATCTGATGCGAGCGAATCCGTGCGAAACAGTTCGGTAACATTCACAAATTAATCACTAAAAACTGTCTTACAGTGAGATAACCGCTCAAAACGTCTTGTTAAGATTTTATTTTTTTATTTTTTACTCTTATTGATAGCAAAGGTCAGTTCAGTTCATTTTATCAGAACAGCCGGTACTGTACGATGTATAAAAGAGTACCTATACTTTTAATATTATTTATCGCTGCATCATCGTATGGTGATTTAGATTTCAATTCAAATGCAAGAAATTTTAGCGTGGAACTTTTATACCAGACCCTACATCATACTGATGGGGATGTAGTTATATCACCATATGTTATTTGGTCTATGCTAATCAGCATGGCATACGAAACTTTAGGCGCCACCAGGGAGCAAGTGTCGAAAGTGTTTTCACTGACTGAAGAGAGAAGCGAGGTCGTCGAAAGGTTTATAAATCTAAGGACATCGGTGCTCGTGAATAATGGTGTATTTATAAATCTCCTAAATTTCATTTTCTATGACGAAAACTTTCACGTACTTCCGGACAGTATTAAGAGGCTAGAAAATGACTTTCGTTTTATTAGCCAGCGTCTTAATTTCGGGGAAACAAATCAAGCAGCGAATGCAGCGATGCGAACTTTAAAAGAATATCGCGTACCGCTTAGGACTTTAATAAGGACCGAAGATTTCGTCGACTCAACGATGATAATGTGTAATTATTTAGCATTCAAAGCGAAGTGGGCGAATCCATTTAATATATCCAACACAATGCTAGTACAATATGGAAATAAGACCAAAAAAATGATGTCAATGAAAGGTAGATTGCGGTCCTCTAATTTTGATTCATTGAAGGCAACAGTCACTGAGGTACCCTACGAAGGTGATGGTAAGTACTGTATGCTGCTTATAAGACCACAAAAGGGATACAGCATCAAACAAGTATACGGATATCTCAGAAAAAACTCATTAAAGGACGTCCTAGTTAAACTCGAAAGTGATGCCGACGAATTTGGATTGAAAGATGTCGAGGTCAAGTTACCGAGGTATGCAACTAATTCACGTGTAATTTTAAACAGACCACTGTTTAAAATGGGACTCTCTGATATGTTCGATAGTAATTTTGCCAATTTCGACAATTTCGCTGACGATAAAATATATATTTATGAAATCATGCATAGAGTGACAGTTGTAATCACAGAGTCTGAAACTATAGTACATACGACTACTCCGGCGTACTCTTTTAACAGAGCATTTCCATCGGAAGAGACTGCAGTAGCAGAACCGTTTGTGTACTTCATAATAGAGAAGACTACAGCGACTGTACTCTTTGGTGGATCTTACTCACGAATCAGTTTGTAATAGACATGGACATATAGATTTTTATAGATCAGTTTTGGACTTAATAATAAAATAAAATTGAGCATTCCAAGGACGCACGGCAGATGGGAATCAAAACTATTTTGTTTTTTAAACGATGTTTTTTTTTACGTTTTATTCCTCTACAAGTTAGCAATCTATCTTATAAATCGATCTGCACGCAATCTCACCTGGTGTTAAGCGATAATGCTGTTTAAGATGGTAGCGGGCTTATCTGTCAAGGGTTTGGCAGTATTATTGAACCGTTAACTCTTAACTCTTAACTACACCAAATCAGAAAACCTTGGAGTGAATTTAATATCTAAACACCTTCGTGAAAAGGTATTATGCTACCTGAAACTATATATGCGCCAGTATATATTTTATATTATATTCCACTGCAAGGGGGCCCTTGACTGCAATTTCACTTTCTGGTAAGTGATGATGCTTCCAAACCGGGAACGGGCTAACCTGTTAGGATTATGGCAGTTATATTAAACTCATACCCTTAATCGCTTAGCGGCACGCCTTTGTCGGCATGGTGGTATCTAGCCACCGTCGAAGCCTCCTACCAGATAATAATAATAATAATAAATTTATTTAATTCATAGTGGTGAAAACAATACACATACCAATTTAACATAATTTATCTAAGATACAGTTTTCTTTATCAAATGAAGCAAAATATAATAAATTAGTTTAAAATGGTTGAAACAAAAACTAAGCTAAAGTCTTGCGATTTTGTGTTGTAGCTCTTGTAATATTGGAACACTGCATGCATACGTTATACAGTATGCATTCGGGGCAGCGAGAAACCTGTCGCTCGTATCTACTGAGCGACGCGATGGCTCGCAGTACAGAATTACCTACACTGGATTTATTAGTGTACTACCTTCTGTATACTGTATTGCTTTTTAATGGTTAAAATATGATATTGTATATATTTAAACTTATTAGATTTTAGATAAATGTGCAGCGTCCACTCATGTGAGTTTCAGGATGCGAAGAATACTAATTTTAGTAGTTTGTGTAATAAAAAAATAATAAAAATTAACTGTTCCTTATAGAAGGTATCAGTTATTGCACATAATAATTTATAACTATAAAGTGTTACAATTTCGAAAAATATAATTATTTTTTTTTTGGTACCCTGGTTTTGAAAATTACAAACAAATAAGCTTCATCATCATCATTATCATCGTCATGTCAACCAATCGACGTCCACTGCTGGACATAGGTCTTTTGTAGGGAGTTCCACAACACACGGTCCCGGGCCGCTTGCCTCCAGCGGCTCCCAGCGACTCGCCTGATGTCATCTGTCCACCTCGTTGGGGGCGACCTATGCTGCGTTTACCGGTGCGGGATCGTCATTCCAGCACCTTAAGACCCCAACGTCCATCGGTTCTCTGAGCTATGTGCCCCGCCCATTGCCACTTCAGCTTCGCGACTCGCTGAGCTATTTCGGTAACTCTAGTTCTACTACGGATCTCCTCATTTCTGATTTGATCACGTAGTGATAGCCCTAGCATAGCTCTCTCCATAGCCCGCTGAGTGACTCTGAGCCTTCTTATGAGGCCCATAGTTAGCGACCATGTCTCTGATCCGTAAGTCATCACTGGCAACACGCACTGTTCGAAGACTTTAGTCTTCAGGCACTGAGGGATTCTGGACGAGAAGATGTCACGAAGTTTCCCGAACGCTACCCATCCGAGTTGGATTCGGCGGTTCACCTCTTTCGAGAAATAAGCTTAGGACACAGAATTATTTGATGAAAAATGTGGTAACTAGCCATGGCCGAAGCAACCTACCAGATCCTATAAAAGGTTAAAAAATAAGCTGCAAATTCCGTTTGTGTGTTAGTCGGGTTACCTGTGTCTCCGCCCACTGCTTCTGCGCCGTGTTCCGCGTGTGATGGATCAGGATATGCTCTCCGGTGTCCACCTTCTCCGAGCTGGCGATGTTCGACTGCTTCTGGACCTGGTGACAGATGCCTCAAAACAATGCACACTCCATTTTTTCTAACTTGTCTTTTTATGGAAACAATCTTTTTATCACTATTTAAAAGTTTGATACTAATCAAACATATTTTGTTTATGTTTAAGTGACTTTTTAAATATATGAAAACAATCAAAATAAAAAGTGATTTTCTTTATGTAAGAGTGTTTTTATTATTTTCTTTACATTTTAGACCAACAAAAAGGTTGTTTACATTATTATGGTACGGAAGCTAGCAACGTTTGAAAAGTAAGAATTTAGGTCAGCTGATTTTGTGATATGTCGTCCTTCTTGCACTTTCGGTTAGAGTCTGGGCTATCTGGCTGGCGGTAGCGGTTAAAAACATTTTAGAAGGCGTAATTTTTAATTTTTTGTTTTTAAATAAGTCTACCTGAAATACTTTTTTATTGCCAGACATTTTTGACAATGCTAACTATGTGCCATAAGCAATTTTTTTTTTTTATAAAAATTTCAAAGTTTTTTATAATGTCTGTAATTTTAATATTATGTTATTTAAAGATAAGAAAAACTTAAAATAAATTTGCCAGACATTAAATCGATTAAGCCTTAAATTAAAATTAAACAGTGAATTACACAGAATTCTTCGTGACTCTTTATGCAAAGTAGGTAGGTAGGATGCGCACTAATGGACGCAACCACTACCGCCAGCAAGATAGCCCAAACTCAAACCGAAAGTGCAAAAAGGACGACATATCACAAAATCAGCTGATCTAAAATTCTTTCTCAAAACGTTGCTAGCTCCTATACTATAAGACAGATAAGAAAAGATAGACTTTTAGACAATTAAAAAAAGGTTTTTTTGACAAAATAGTAACATTTACTTTTAACTTATTCGATGTATTCGATCGCTCAGCGGAGTCCCGATACGTTAATCGAACCTACGAAAACTCGATCCGAGGTTTACCATTGAAGCAGTCAAGGAGTTCTCTTATATTATGTCACTACAGCACTTTGGTTGGGTTTTCCATTAAAAATTAATAAAGTGGTGTTAGCCTACTAAGAACTTTCTTTTAGGGCATCGAGTTTGATCTCCGGCGCGCATCTCGTACCTTTTAGGGGTTTTAAGAAATTTAATACATATAAGATGTTAGGCGCCTTTACTTTAATTGTACATGTACACACCTATGATAAATATATAAAATAAATATTTTGGTAGTATTAAGTAGAAAGGTGAAATGTAATTTATAAGATTGTAAATAAAGGCTATATTTATATTTAAGTTTTAACGTTGAAGGAATACATCGTAAAAAACACGCATGCCTGAGAGTTCTCCATAATATTGACAATGGCGTGTGAGGTCTACTTATCCTTGTTTTTCGTACGTTGAAATATTACGTTGAATAATAGGACTGTTGGTTTTGGATTTCTTTTCTTTTGATGGCTGAGACCAGGAAAGACAGACGGTCTCTAGACAGGCGCTGTCATAAAAAGCTCTACTACAATGGTGATGGCTGGCTACAGATGATGCAGTGGCGTGCACAGGGTTTTTGACCAGGGTACGCATAAAGAAGGAAGATGCATATAAAAGAAAAATCAAATAGAAAAATCCTTAGCATCTATGAGCGATACCAAGATTTTAGGGTAGGCAGAGCTTTTGTGCATATACGAAGTGCACGCCACTGAGCTGATGATTACCTGGTCCAGCATGGGGAAGAGCACGGCCAGGAGCGCCCGCCAGGCCGGCTTGCTGAGCAGAGTGCCGTGAGCGCCGATGCAGCTAAACAGCGTCTGGCTGGCCGCGCGCCGCACCGGCGCACGGGGCTCCGTGCACAGCTCACCTGAGCGGCGATAGACAACGTGTACATGAAAACGTGTATTTTTCACAATTCCGCTCTGAGTTATAAGCGCAAAATTAAAAAAAACTGTTTGTTACTTAATCCTCTTTTATTTTTATTATACATAGTTTATAGTATCTTTTGTATATTTTTTAAATTTATCTCTTTAGTTTTAGGTTCTGTATATTGAAGAACGTCTATATTTCATGATGCATGCAGAGTTAGCCTATAAGTGGGGTATACGATTTACAATTCAGAATATTACCGTTATGTTTATAATAATTTTAAAGCATTATATAACGTTGGCTTCCTAAATAAATAAATAAAACCGAAATATTACTTCACATGCTCAAGAGATACATTATTCACTGTCTCTGAGACTTATAATATTATACTTGTACAGTTTACTAGGCTTCACAAAATTGCAAATTCATTCAAGGTCAATTGTATATTATTTTATAACAAATCACCAAATGAAATCTTTGAGATGTCTCTCAATAAGTTTGGAACCCTCGTAGCTTTAGGTTTAAGTTGGCGTACGAAGTTATCACCATCACCTTACAATTATGTAAACAAATATGTATGAACGCTTCATAAGTGCCTGTGATAGGCCATGAATAAAGAAATTTTGAATTTGAATTTGAATTTACGAGTATAGGTGAAACCGAAACGCTAATCGTTTTTGAGTAAACCACTGCCAGTTTTTACTAAAAGAAATCAGCCCTAACATCACATGCAATATTAAAATCAAGTGACTCCTGTCACTTTAGTAGGTACGCGTCACGTAGCGTAAGTACTAGGCGTGTGTCGGTCTTTTATCTTTAATATCTATCTGTCATAAGTAAACACTAGTAATGTTTTGAATTCGTTTGTATAGAAAAATAAATATGCTTCTTTTCATATAATGTTTTTGCAGTGTTATTCCTTATGAAATGTTATTATGCACCCTTCAACAGTATTTCATAATTTGGGTGCGTTATATAATCAACAATAGCCTATAACAGTCCACTGCTGGGAAAAAGCCAACGAAAGGGTCTCTAACGAAAGGGTTTGCCCGTAATCACTATAACAATTTGTAAATTTATGATATGGTGAGAGGCTTTGGCCGTGGCTAGATGTCGTGTAGAAACCGATTAGGGGTATGACTGCAATACTCCCTAACAGGTTAGCCCGCTACCATCATGCAATCAAGGGCTAACTTGTAGTGGAAAAAAAAATAAAAAAAAATATTTGGCAAGCAGTGTATGTAAGTAAATAAATAATTCTAATTTTTGTAATTTTTATTAGTGTTTTTACCTACACTTGGAGGAATTCTCAAATATATAAATTGAAAATGCATATAAAAAAAATTCTCGAATCCTGTCGGTTCCGAAAATTGTTATATGCATTTTCAATTTATAAAATAAATAATTCTAATATGAAAATTAAGCTTAATTTGTAAGTTAAATTAAGCTTAAGTTGTAAGTTTTTTACGGAGTGTAGCAAATAAAGCTTTATTTTCATAATATATCATGGAATTCCGAAAAGTAACGCCTGCTTCTATCCAATATCCAATAAATAATTCTATAGCATGCCTCACGGAGCAATCCGCCATCGCAGCGCAAGTTTGGGTAGCTGCTGTGGCGAGCTTGCTACATTTCCACACATAAGTTTCACACATTCTAGACACTTCGCTGGAATGAACCATGGTAAATTCAAATTCATTTATTTCAAGTAGGCCTACATTATAAGCACTTTTGAAACGTTAAGTCTGTCTGTTTTTAGTGACTCTACCTCCGGTTCGGAAAGCAGATTCTACCGAGAAGAGCCGGCAAGAAACTCAGTAGTAACTCTATTCCAACATTTACAATCATGGTACGTAAACATCACTCACTGAGTCGTATGTAGAGACACATCCACAGTCGGTCGAGCGGTGGCAGGTCTGGCTGTACGTCCGGCACCGACACGGCGTCGTTGCTCAGCGCCGCCGACAGTTTATCCCGATTGTGGTACAGGTAGTCCGATATGTTCCACTGGGGACAGAAGTTAACTTTCATTAAATAAATGTGTGTAAAACACTTTATCTATCACCATGATCATCGGAACCGTCAACCAATGGACGTCTACTGCTTAAAAAACGGTCTTCTGTGGTAAGTTCCAAATAAATAAATATACTACGACAATACACACATCGCTATCTAGCCCCAAAGTAAGCGTACCTTGTGTTATGGGAATAGATAGCTGATTTAATATTTTTTTATGAATATAATACAAATAAATACTTATAATATACAGATAAATATCCAGTGTCAGAAAAAAAAATCATGTTCATCACACAAACATTTTCCAGTTGTGGGAATCGGACCCACGACCTTGGACTCAGAAAGCAAGGTCGCTGCCCACTGCGCCAACCGGCTGTCGCGTTCTTATCACGGTCTTGTGCCGCTTGGGTCCAGCGGCTTCTTGCGACTAGCTTGCTGCCATCTGTCCACATCGTCGGGGACTACCAACGCTACGTTGACAGGTGCGAGGTAGCAATTCTAGTACCTTGGGACCCCAACGTCCATCAGTTCCCCTAGCTATCTACCCCGCCACTTTAGCTTCCCGACTCTTTGAGCTATGTCGGTAACTCGGGTTCTTCTACGATCTCCTCATTCCTGATTTGATCAATTCGAACACAGCTTTCGCTATCGCCCGCTGAGTGACTCTAAGCTTTATTATGAGACCCACAGTAGCTTTATCTATGTTAGTGTATAATTCTGGGACTAGTTTGAGTTTTTCTACATACGCTAATTTGGTCGGACGCGTGAAAGTTAACAACGATTTGTATGGCGTCGAAAGATTACCATCTGGTTGTAGCAACGGGAAACAGAATTGTCACTAGATGGCGCGCTTTCGATCCCATAAAAAACGTAGTTTACTTCCACGCGATCCAATCTTATACTAAACCCCCTGTGGGCCTGTACTATAACAATCGGAAAATGTTATATATAAGGAACACATGATATAAACAAGTATAGCGGCCAACGCTTGGCGATATTCGGACTGCGTCGAAACAGAGCGACTCGCGTGAAGAGGACATAACGCTTTTATCTTACGTGACGATTTCTACCAGTTACCTAGGGCAAGCTGGGTAAATAAAGTTACACTCTCAAAAACTTGTCATATAAAACAAAAGCCAGTTACAATACTCACCATAAGTCCCACGGCTGTTAGACTAATGTTGAGCTCCTTGGTCTGCCTGGCGAAGGCGGCGGCCGCGGCTAGTACTCGCCGCAAGCACCGCGGGCCGGCACATCCTAGAAGATCCCCTGCCACCAGTTGGGCGCATTGGAAAGCTGACCGGACCAACTGCTCGCTGGAAATAAACATAGTGTTATTAAAGAATCAAGAATTTTAGTGTCTTTTATGCAATTATGGCATACATTTTCACTTATGCGCCATGTTCTGGAGTTGTTCTTGAAAGTTACAAAGCAGAATTTACTCCAACTGTGAGTCTACTGCCATACACTCGGTTTAGTATTAGAAGAGGGCTAGGTTGCGTACGCATTATTCGGCTATAAAGTGTAGGGACAAAGATGTTGGGATATCTATAGAAATCTATTTTTCCTTCATCGAGTATGAAACCGCCTTCGATAGAGTAGTACTTCTTCATGTGAAATTGATGTTTTTGTGCTTCAGAAAAGGCTTAGTCTTTAAAAACTGTCAATTTATAAAAAAAATCTGTATTGAAAACAGTGTGTAAATATAAAGGTTAATGTTAAGGAGGGAGGGTCAACTTGGGAATTTGTTATTTCTTAATTTTCACTGGTGGTAAGCGATTTAGTGTTCTGGTGCGATGTCGTGTAGAAACCGATTAGGTGGTATGACTACCACACTGCCTTACAGGTTAGCCCGCTACCAGCTTAAGCTTTATCATCATTTACCCCAAGGTGAAATTAAAAAAATATCTAAATTATATAATTTATTTATTTTATCTAAATTATATATTAATAACAATATCATTTATTGCAAGTGGACCCAGTTTATAAGCACTATTGAAACGTCAAGTCAGTCTGTTTTTAGTGACTCTAACCACCGGTTCGGAAGGCAGATTCCATCGAAGAGAGACGGCAAGAAACTCAGCAGATGGCTCTTTGGTGATATTGCAGTCAAGGGCTAACCTGTAGTGGAATGATAGTTATAAAAAAAGACGGCGCCAAAATAAGAAGAAGATTATGGCATAAAAAAGAGAGTTCTCTATATTTTAACGCTTGGCCAGCGTGGTGGAATACGGCCTACACAACGCGCATTCCGAGATTCCCTGCACGGCTAGTATGGGCAGGAGACAATCACATCCACGGGGAAAGGATACAAATTTATTATCTCTTACAGCTTTATCAAATCTTAGAGCCAAGTGCATAAGTCGAAATAATATCTAAATAATATATGTGTAGTAAATAAACGGGGGTAAACTTCTCATATTCTATGTTCCCGTACTATTAGCAGATCGATAGCAGATTAACAAATTTGATCTTATAATAAAACGTAACAAGTTGCGTGCTACAATCTGGCATTCTATGGCATGCAAATTATAAGAACACGTTATTTATAAAATTATTTTTCCAATTTATACAAAATGTCAGAAAATTAAGGTTTCAAAAATTGTGAAATTAAATTACAATGCCAACTTAAAATTAAATAATGTAAAGTAAACCAAAATATAAACCTAGAAATACAATAATTTAAGCCTTTGATTTTGGATATTCGTCTACTAAATAAAATTGCTGAAGCATAATCCATTTACCCCAGTTAGGGGATATAATTTTAGTCTCTCGGCCGAGCTAGCCTAGCTAGTGCTAGTCGCGCACCTGTGGTGGTCGCAGATGGCGGAGATGATCTCCATCATGAGCGGCCAGGCGGCGCCCAGCTGGTCGCCGCGCGAGTGCAGCAGGCGCGCGGCGCAGTCCAGCTGGCGCGCGCGCACGTCGCAGTGGCGCACCGCGCACAGCTCCGCCAGCGGCTCCAGCACCAGGCGCGAGCGGGCCTGCGCACGACCAGCCGTTATAGTGCAATACATATAATTTAAGTATTTGTTTTTTTAATTTATTCTAAATGTATGTTTTTATTCGCGGTGCTAGATTCGTCAAGTTTATTTAGTTTTGAATTTGTCGATATTTCGACACAGTCGCATGGATCGTGGTCACGACGGGACTGCGTAGGTACGAGATGTCGAGTCCCATCGTGACCTCGATCCATGCAACTGGGTCGAAATATCGACAAATCCAAAAATATTATCGTGGTATGTACCCGTTGAACTATATTTAAGAAATGTTGATTAACCACGAAAATCTTAGTTTAAAATCTTAAATAAGTACAATGTTCATAAAATAAAAAATTACCTCAGTGACGAGAGCTGGATTGTTGTGATGGTACTGGAAGGCTGCTTGTACAAGATACGTGATGGCCTCCACGCCCCACTCTCTCATACGAATGTGCGGGTGTTGGCATACCTTACAAAAGGATTTATATTGTATATTTAATCAAGCTCCTGCAAAAAGATCGAGAATAAAGAGCAGTTACGGAGGAGTTCTATGAAAGATCCTAAAGATTCTATAAGCATTTACTAAGACATGATATATCAGGCGAAAAGGCTTTGATGGAAATGCTATAACACTAAAGTATAGCACTCATCATTATTCTTTATTGGTATCTTCGTCATTAGCGCATAATTTAATGTTGAGTCAGGACCAATTTGTCACTGCAGGACATAAATGGACGTTTTTCTTCAATCCGTAATGTTAATTCTTTACCGATCTTTATCGACAAGATATTGAGCGGTCTATATTTTCACAACAACTCACCTCTAGCAAATGATTGGTGATGGGTCTCCACATTACTTCTATTCTGTGCATATTCGCCAAACCTGTTTCCAAAAGTTTCGCCACGGCAAACAAAGATGGCTCCTGCAGGAAATTAAAAAAACATTTTTAGGGACGCTTACAAAAACTCCGGATGCGGTGATTACCTTGTGTATCCTTTCAATGGAATCTATTTCAATTCCCGGCAAGCAGCTCTTACTTTTCGGAATTTGAGTTTCGAAGAGCATTTTGAGGAATTAAATATCACTTGGCTTAACGGTTTAGGAAAACGTCGTAGAAACATGCATGCCTGAGATTTCTTCATAATGTTCTTAAAGGGGTGATAAGTCTACGGCCTCATTCTAAGAGGAGACGGCTTGGAATGGGCCGGTAATTGGATGACATTGATAAAGATGATAGAAAATCATAAACATTGGCTTATTAAAACTGTATTTTTGACGGCTGCGTCCAGCGAATCTCTGCGCCAGTTTTGATATAATCTGTTCCCCAACTCGGGTGTCATAAAAACATTACTTATTTATTGCTATATAAGTAAATAAATAAATTACATTTAATGTCCACCTCCCAGAGACTTAAAAAATATTACACTTACTCTATTAGAGTAAGCTAGCTCCATGGCCTCGTTGGAGAGTTTGCACAACGCGTCGATGAGGTGATGCAGCGCCTCGTCATCTAGATTCTTCGACGCCTCGAACACTCGAGACAACATGGCCGATAACGCTGAAAGAGATCACGATATAGTTCTCTCGGTCTTGTCCGTATGTAAGCTGATTGGTAGATGATATAACTACCCGGAAGCGAAGGGAAAATAATAAAAACCTGAGTCTACTTAGTTAAACTTTCCATGGTCATATCACATTTATACCAAGATTTGTATCTCATATTTTTGTAGAAGAACTAAAAGTTGTTCTCAATATATCCTTCCTACTAAAGATGTTGTGTAGCGACGTATTCATGACGTAGTTCCTTTATTTGCATACACAAAAAACCAACCTATTGAATTAGTGTCTTCTCTTAACATGGGTTGCAGTTCCATACACATATACATCGTGGCGCATAAATTGTGATAGGACAGTTCTTACTGATTTGTAATAGTATACTATTCCTTAAAACGAGGACGGGTAAAAAATTTCTATGTAACAATTGGCTGCAATTTGATTTTAAATAAGTAAATAAGCCATGCTCATTCTCGAAGCACCGCATCCCATATTTCTTCGACTAAATTTATTATAATTACGTCATAAATACTACTAAAGTAACATTTCAGATACATCCTTATTTGATTTATATGTGGTATCAAGTTATAAGCATTATTCAGAACACAGTGCGCAATAAATCAGAACGTGTTAAATATAATAATTGACCGTTTTTTAGGCAAAATAGATAATGTATGATTGGTATTGTTTTATTTCTGGTATAATTACCCTTGTATAATCTCGCATGTAAAGCGTTTTTTTATAGTAGCCACGTTGTGCATTGCATGGCCCGTTATAAGGCTTTATATTGTAGACCAATCATACAATATGTGGAAAATATTTCACATGTGAACATTTGCTATATGCGTGGCGGTAGAAAACAAATTGGTGCAAGACAAAAACAAAGATTTAAACATGGCCAGCAAGCTCCATCCCAGAGCGCGAAGACGGACAAAAGCGACCCCTAGCGGCAAGACGTGTTCAAACAATCTAAAATCTACTTTATTGTGTAGCACTTATAAGTAGATTTTACAATGCCTTACCAAACCAAAGTTTGGAATACCAATATCCCAGAATCTGTGTGTGTCTATTTGGAATATAGATTTCAAGAAAGGCATAATTTTATTTCACATATTGCTATTTTTTTGAAAACATCTCTACTTCTTCCAATTATTATATTCCACTTCTAAGTATTATATCTCAATTCTGAATAAAGAAAGATTCTTAAATCTCTATCTCACTTTGTGCGGGGCTGGCATCCTCGGCTTGACGATAGACTAGTCTTGGTTTTGGCATATTTTATACGATCGACCGCCCTGTCTAAGGTCAACCCTCCTTGAGAATGTTTGTGTTGGTGGATTCAACAACACCTTTCAGTTCAAATGGGTATAGTTGGAAATCTGTAACAATCTGCCTAGTTCCCATTTCTGGGATGTTCAAAATATCAATCGCCGTTATTACAATAGGGTGTTTCTTATTGTACCGAATGAATAAAATCGTGTATGAAAGCAGACAAAGTGTTAAACATTCCAAATAGGCACAGAACATGTAAAAATCACGTTTTGTATACCACTCATGACTCCGAGCGATTCCGCCACGGGAACTTGCTGTCCTGAAAATAATTGCTATTACTACACTGGTGAACTTTACGTATCAACTCATCCGTACTATTGACAATTTCTTTACACAAAAACTATGAGAGGGATGACTGTATATCCCTCCTAGCTGTCACTAATAATGCCATCGATGCCATAAATTTCTACCCTACGTCAGTATTTGATGGTCAGAATACATTAAAAAATAAAGGGGATAAAAAAAATAGTAGGAAATTGTAAACTCGACTGTCTAAAATCGGTAAAATATAATTACACTTGGGGAATATGGTAAGATCTGTTTCGATGTCGTTATAAATATTGATAGCTTCTAGATCTTTGTCCCGTTATAAATAAACGTTGTGTAACGTTGAAGTAGTTTACATAAACTGACTGCCATCTTCCATCTGCCAAAAGTCTAGAGTTGTCACACTCAAGACTTTTTGAAGATGATGTCAGTCTGCCCAGCGTGGTGATGATGGGTAAATACTCCCATTGAAAGAGGCCTTTAGTCCAGCAGTATAAGCTATTGACGATGTAAAAAAAAACACTACGTATCTATTGCGAAGTTACGCCACGTTTATGAAAAACGGGCGCTGAAAGAATTGCTGTTATATATGATAGTCATAGATTCTAAATACAGACAGGGTTACAGCTACAGGGTTCAGAAAAGATCGGTTAAAGAAGTATTTTCTTAGAAGAGACAAACTTAGGAATATAAAAAATGTATCATACCCGGAAGGTCGGCCATGACAGCTGAAGTGCTCATTACGGCGTTTGCGTCCGCGCTCGCCCGACTGGCTTTCATGCTACCGCCTGTCGAAGGTTTCAGGCCGAGAATCCAGACCTTAAGGAAATCTATATATTAATACGTGAATACTTTTTCGAAAATTGCACGGACGAAGTGAAGGATTATTTCGGTTTTCATTAACACGTTGAATACTTAAAAAAAAAAAAAAGTGAAGTGAAGATAAAAACTTTGTGCGTTAGGCAGCAAAGAGCACAGTACCAGATGTTGCAGCGTGGTGAGCACGGGCAGCCACGCGTGTTGCAGTGCGTCCCCGTCGCGCCGCGCGGCCGCGAGCAGTGCGCGCATGGCCGTCACGTGGCGTGACGTCACCATCACGAACGACTGCTGCTGGCCTGCGACACGTCACACTTGGCTTCACACGCGAACTACTCTGTACCCATGGCTTAAGACTGCAGATTTGCACGCTCTCAATCCTACATGTGTCTACGGTAAAGATATTTTTGTGTATATAGGTGTATAATATTATATAATATAATATAATATAATCCCTACTAATATTATAAATGTGAATGTAAGTTTGTTTGTTACGCTTTCACGCAAAAACTACTAAACCGATCCTCATGAAACTTTGTACACATATTCTTGAAAGTGTTAGAAGTAATATAGGATACTTTTTATCCCGACATTAAGCTCGGTTCCTTTGGGAGAGGGGATGAAGTAAAGTGATTTATACCATAACTATGACAAATTTTGAACCGATTTAAATAATTATTTTTGTACTATGGAGGTTATAACATGTGTTTAATTTTGCCCAGACTGTGGTTGGAGATAGAAAACAGAACTTCTCAGCGGACAGCAGCAAACCCCTAATTTAAGGCTTAGCGATACTGAATACTTTAACTAAATTTAATGCCACATGAAAAAATCAAAATAAAACGCAAACGAAGTCGCGGGCAACAGCTAGTAGGTATATAAACACAAAAATATCTCTACCGTAAAGACATGTAGGATTGAGAGCGTGCAAATCTGCAGTCCGTAAACATCATTCTAAATAGTAGACCACTCACCTGTGCGGTGGTAATTTATAACATTGTTAAATTTTTTTTTGTTTCATTACAAGTTAGCCCTTGACTGCAATCTCACCTTGTGGTAAGTGATGATGCAGTCTATGGATGGTACCTGTCAGGGAGTATGCTAATCGTACCCACACAGTAAAAAAAACTAACTTTAATAATGCAATGCTAAAATAGATAACTTCTTTTTTTATTTAAAGAAAATATTTGAAGATGCAAATGACCAAGAACACGTTCCGCACACGTGACCAATCCGTAAGCACATGAGGCTTAGCGCTTACGCCGCCTTTTTAGGATGTTTTCCTTGCATGCCCTGCGAAGTGTTACTCACAGGCCATGATGTTCTAGGTCATCTGTTTGATCTGAGAAATAAGAAGAAGCTAGCGTATCGCCACTGCCTTACCCGTAGGCTGCGAGCACGGCAGAGGCGTCCCCACCCACACCACGTGGTGGCGCAGGTCGGCGCCCGGCGCGGGCGAGGGCCGCGCCGCCGGCCACGGGCACGCCAGCGCCGCCAGCGCGCCCAGCACGGGCACGCAGTACTGCGCCGGCAGCGCGCAGCGGCACAGCGCGCCTATGCAAGCGTCGCGCGCGTTGGTCACGCCCATCTGCCCAACACACTTACTTGGAACCACATCGCGTGGCGTCACACCTATCATCATCACCATATCCACCCATTTACCGGCCCACTACGGGCCACGGGTCTCACTTAGAAAGAATCAGGACTGTAGTCCACAAACCTTTGTGAACATTATGGAGAACTCTCAGGCATGCAGATTATCTTACGAAGTTATCCTTCACCGTTGAAACATGAAGTATTCTAATTACTTAAAACGCACATAACTTAAAAAAATTAGAGGTGCGTGCCGGGATTTGAACTCGGCCCCTCAAAAGTTCCCACTGGGCTATCACCGCCTCGTCACATCTATACAAATAAAAGAAATTGAAGTTTGTCATCACATGCGGGCATTGGAAAAGGCTATGCTCCGTAAAAGAACTCGAGTTAAAATCAAAAGAACTAGCCTACTCTAAAGAATTGCTTAACGAGACGTGAAGCTACAATGGCGATGGGCTGGGCACATAGCTCGGAGAACCGATGTACGTTAGGAAGGTGCTGGAAGGACCACGCACCGGAAAGTGCAGCATTGATTGCAGCAGAGAAGAAACCTGCAGCCCAAGACTGTGGACTTTAAAATCCTCTACAAAAGACCAATGTCCAGTAGCTGACGTGAACTGTTTGATATGATGATGATCCGACACAATGGACCTAGCTCAGCGATAACGTTTCAATTCGTACCAGTTAAGCTAGCTAGATCGATAATGAGAAGAATTAACACACAAAAATTACTTTAAGTCTGACAGATTTTTGCCGCTCTTTGGAAAAGGCCTATGTCCAGCAGTGGACGTCCGCTGACTTTCATTATGATGCCACGTCTGTTAATTACCTTTCCACTAACTCTAGCCAAGGTCTGTATAGCTCGCAGAATGTTCTCCAACTCGCCGATGCTCGCTTCGGCCAGCACTGAGAGGCCCCACACTAGACCGCACCATGACGACTTTATGAGCTGCAAATAAATAATAGCTTTAAACCAGAATCGATGAAAGTTTAGCTTCTCATATTTATCCATACGTAGTTCTTTACTTATGTTGTCTTAAATTTAAAAAAAAAACGTTAAGGCTTTGTAAATATCTTCAGCACAAGACTTCGGAAGACAGTCTTGTCAAAATAATAAATTTTTCTTATTTTCTAATTGTATCTGTCCCAAAAACCTTCGGGCTTGAGGACACGGTTTAACTGAGATTGCGCTAAACTTTGTCGCTTGCTTCCCCACCAAGAACATAATAATTAGGCTACATTGTTACAAATAAAAATACTATTTTTCGACGCCTTTGATCTCGTGGTAAACGACATAATATAAAGAGACAGCGACATTGTATAAAGAGTATTAAGGATCCTAACTTCGTAGATCACTAACTGTCCTTTCTTTTCCCTGCATTTATCGCACAAATGCTCGGTTCAGACGGGTTTTTCTGACCTCTGAATGACTTAGACTACAGTAAGGATACTCTATGCCAGACCTGTGTCCAGAATTCTCACCTGTAGTTTGAGCTGCCTATCCTTGTCTTCCGCGTCGGGGTCTATCTTTTCCACAACATTGGAGTTCTGGTCTGCTTCCACGGCGTGACCATTATTCGTTATTTCAGTTTTGTTATCTAAATTATTCTCCGTTTCTGAGGAGAAACAAAAAGTTTTAAAAGCGAAATCCTAAGCGGTGCGCTACGGAACAGTTAATTGAAGCACACCCTATAATAGCCCTGGGTTCTTTCTTTGAATGGAACTTTACACACAACGGAACCAACCCAAAGGACAGGCCCAAATGGAGTTGTGGTAGAGCTTTTGAGGCAAAACTCGTCCGTAGAAGTACCAATGCGTATTTCTGGCCCCAAACAGCATTGTAGTGTCCCGATCGAAAGGCGTGGTTGCCGATGTTATTACAGGCAGATGATGGCTTAACACCTGCGCCTCAGGTTTATGGAGAATGATTAACTAGCATGTATTGTGCTTTTGATACTGACCTTTATGATTATTGGTTGTTTTATTGGAATTGACTTCTTGTTCTTCTCCGTCGTTTTGGGAATCATCGTATAGTTCTTGCAATCTACAAATGAAATTCGTTTTAGTTCGTTCGATCACAGCATCTAGAGTGATTAAAGGCTTTATTCGTTTTTTGAATGCCGGTTAAACCACGGTTGGGTAATTGTTTTGTCACGCTCTTTCAACTGAGAACCCTTGGAAGGTGTTCTCATTTGAACGGTGACGACACATTCAATAACTGTTTTTCGTTATTCTTCTACGTTTGTTTGCAAAGCCACAAGTAAGTAGCGCATAGAACAAGAAAGGCGATTTCATTATTTAAAAATATTGTGTGAAATTAAAGAGAAATTGCATACCTGAAATACTCCTTGCCTTCTAGTGAGATGGCGATGGAGCGGATGATCTCCACTAGACAGGCGTACGCCACAGAGATGCCGTACCCCTCCTGGATACTGGGCGCCTCAGTGCGATCCAGCATCTCAATACTGCCCATTATAATAAAGTCCTTTATTTTCACGCATTAAGTCTTAAAATAACTTTAGCTTATTGTGGCTCACCATCTCTTGTATTACACAAGTGTATAATACTTGTATTATACAAGTGGGACTCCTGAAAACTAACAAAATAGGTCCTAACTTGAGATTTTCTAATTAACCATTGAATACGCCACTATCCATCTCTCGGTGATGAAAGTCTATTAATACAATTATTAGACCTTAATCACCAAGTATAATGTATTAGAATGGTTAAGACAAACCAAATGAGACCAAACTTGAGGGCTTTCATAGTAACCATTGAATAATTCTACTTTCCACCTCAAGGTTACGGTATAAGACCATAATTATCAAGTGTAATAATACATTAGAATCGTTAAGGCCAACCAAATGAGACCAAACTTGAGGGGTTTATTAGCAGCTTTATGAGATTTCCAATGTCCAAATCCACGGGGCAATATGGTACTCTCATTACCCTGTGTAATGTATAAGAATCTTTAAAACTAACAAAACGAGCTGAAACTCGAGGGGTACTAGTAACTGTTGACGAGTTACACTATCGACCTCCCGGTTCCATCATCAGATCAGCACGATGGGAACAAATGATTGTATCGTTACAACACACATTCGCTAAGTACCGATTCGAGAGTAAGAAGTTGATAAAAAACGATTTTTAAGATTTGTTTACAAACATTGTAATTTAACTTAACTAAATAAGCGTGTTAGAAAAAAAGGATAAGAAAAAAGTTACTTACTAAATTGACTTTGCAGTCCCAGGTTCAAATGTTATACACAGAGGAAGCCAAACGCCTTTCCAATAGAATCCTGCTTGTTGAGGGATGCTCGATGAGCCTAAAACAAAATAATATAATCAATATCATGATTATCGGAAACAAAAGAAATTTTTAAAATAAAAATCTATAGTACAGAATTTGATACCCGTAAACGAGTGGCATAAGCATAATTTTGCTATGACGGTTTAATGTTTTGATACGCGAAAGCGACTCAAAGTGCGCGAGCGTTCAAATATTTCATAAGATTACCAATTTTTTGTGACTAGTTTGGATTCGTCTATCTATTTAGAAGACGGCTGCATTTTTCGGTGTCGATTCGCTACTGCAGCACCTTGGGAGTTGGGACACAACTTCTATAGATTCTCTGAGCTATGTGCCCCGCCATTATCACTTTAGCTTCGAAACTCGTTAAGCTATTTCAGTACTAGTTAAAGTTTTTCTACGGATCTATTGATATCAAATTTGATCACGTAGAGATACTCCCAGTCTTGAAAACTCTGAGCTTTATTTTGAATAAAGAGACCATATTTCGGAGCCATAAATAATTACTGGCAACAAGCGATTTCGAATACACTTCCAATTTTTTTATAATGTTTAAAAAAATATAGAGTGTTTTGTCAGATTAAAATCTAAAGGGCCATGACTCCCAACGACAAATATGAAATTTATTATTATAAAAGAAACGCGCAGTTTTTTATAATAGTTTTGTGTGTTTTTGCAATTGTGTCATCTTCTTATGGAGAAGTCAGCCACAGAAGTAGTAAGAAATTATTACTGACCAATAATTAATCTAATGCTATTTTATACCAACAATATCTTTGATAAGTCTTAATTGGCCCCTTGGAAGTATATTATTTTAAACTATTTTTTACAAGAA